>NW_027269275.1:11412500-11547500 GCF_023055355.1 Agelaius tricolor
GAAGGTTTATGACTGAGTCTTAAAACTAGAAGCACTGATTTAAAAACATGCTTTTAGACTGAAAATACTTCTGTGACACATTAGTGCCCCAGATCCCACTGAAGTGCACCTGACTTTTCTGCAGGACTCCTCTGCCTCTGGGGAATCATCTTTGGCTCAGTGTTACCCAAAATATGCAGATGTGGCTCCAAATTTCCTTGGCTGCTTCCAGAGTGACTGGGATGGGCAGCAGGGACTTGTGCACTCTGCCAAGGGCTCAGCTTAGCAAGGCACTTGAGTTGCCTCATTGAACCAATTTTGTGGGCACAACCCACCAAAAATACTATTCCTGAGAGAGGGGCAGCACAGGGTGCCCCAGTGGGATGTGTGGGCTGTGCAGGGCTGGCTAATGCTGAAATCTCTCAAAAATCCAGGTGTCTCTTGTGAGGAACACCTGGTGAGCTGGGAGCATGGCTGTGTCCATGAGTCTCTCAGCTTTAGCTCTAATGCCTCGTGGCAGGCAGGGACTACAGCACTCGTCTCCCATCGATTCAGCAGCTCAGTGCTGGAACACAGCAAAAGCTTTGTTCAAATTTTAAAGTACATTGCGATCACTGTACTTGTTTAAAGGGGTTGAACATCATCTTTTCAGATTATATATTTGGAAGCTCTTTGTTTACATCAGGCCTCTGGTATTTCAAGAGTTCTTGCTCTGATGAATTTATTGTGATTATTTGTTTGGAGAAATGATCAGTCTGCATCTATCTCTCTTTGCACCTTTTCCTGATTGCAGTATGTCCCAGGAGAGATTAAAAACAATCCAGTGCTGCCCAGGTGAGAAAAATAACTTTTTAACCTTCTGTTTTCTCCAGAGATCCGGGTTTGGCTGAGGTTTCCTGAGGTTTAGCTACTGGTGCAGTGTTGCAGGCACACTGGGTGGAGAACTGTATTTACCTAATTTCATTCTGTTTGGGTTTGCAACAAGGTCATTTTCCCCACGCAGGCCATTTCCTAACACTCAGAGTGATGCAGTAACTGGCTAAAAAGAACAAGGAATTGTAATTGGTATGACAGAGATTATATTTTTGTGGTGCTCTTTTTGTTGTCCCCTACCAGCTGTCCCCATTTTTTTTCCAAAGATGAGTGCATCAGAGGGTGGGTGAGGGTCACCCCACAGGGCTGGAGATGGGAATCACCCCATAGGACTGGTGTCTGCACTGGGGACTGGCTCACCCCGTGAGTTTGGGGACTGCACTGGGAACAGGGTTACTTGCAGGGCTGAGTACAGCACAGGGTTGGAGTCACCCCATGGGGTTGGGGATGGCCCTGGGGATAGGGTCACCCCACAGATGTCTCAGCAGGTCTGTGGCCATGGTTACCACAGTGCTGCCAATCAATCCCCACACAGAGAGAGCTGCTCTGCACAGTCCTCTGCTTCCAGCTGGTCCCACTCAAGGTGTTTAAGTGCTGGCCCAGGCCAGTCCCTCAGATTTGCTGGTGGCTGCCCTGGGTCCCTTAAGCTGAACTGAGCTGGGGGTGGTGTGGGGCCCTCCCCCATGATGCCCAAAGGCTCTGGTGCCTGTGCTGGTGGAACAACCTGTCCTGGCACTTTTGTGCTGTGCTGTGCACAGCAGCCCCTGCCCTAGGGGTGCTGCTGCCCTGGGCTGGGTCAGCCTGGGGGAGAGCCCGTGGTCACCCAGGGACAGGGTAGGTGTCACAGCCTCTCTGTGCCAGCAGGCACATTCAGCTGTCACTGAGCTGGGCTAATGCTGACTCTCTGGGGGTGCTGAGGGGCACCCACCTGTGACTGGTTAACCCTTTAACCAGACACCATGGCTCAGCCCAGCTGTGGGCAGCAGTCTGGCAGCAGGAGGGGCTGGTGGTGGGCAGCCCCAGAGCAGGGATGTGTGGGGCACTGCTGGGACTCTCCCTGTGTGACTGGTAAGTACAGGGTGGCCCAGCATGGCCAGCCAGGTTCTAGGGATGGTGCAGCACTATCCTGTAATGCAGATACTTTAGCTGTTCCCCTCTGTAACACCTCTGGGAGCAGATGCTGTCTCTTATCCCTGCTGTTGACCCTCAGATCTTCCCTTCCCATTCTCAGTACCAAGTGTCTTCTAGGTTTTGTTCACATGGAGTTTTTGTTGAATGAAAATTGTCAAGTTTGGCTGATGCACACACATAGGAAGGGGTTACACAATTTTTGCCACCTAACAGAGAGTTCAGATGAAAGAGTTTCATGCTTAAGCTTTCTCTCAAGGTTAAGGAAATTCAAATAATGATGGCAAGAGGAGATGGAAGTCAGGAGACTCTGGGTTCTCTGAAGGTTTGCATTGAATAGTAAAGGTTAATACAGTATGTCCTTGGATACATGGTTCTCTTGGTCTCTAACAAGGTGTTTGTACAACAGAGCTAGTCACTTCCTGAGCTGAGGGAGGGAAAGGCAGGGAACTGCAGGTGAGCCATGGAGATAAAAACCACAGGCACCAGCAGCTCCACTCAAGTGCTCAGGAGTGAGCCTGGAGACAGCAAGTGGCAGAAGTATTGGTGGGGAGACATCTGTGCAATTCCAGACTGTTTAGGAGTAGTACAGGCTTTTCAGCTAAAATTCATGGTGGGTAAATCCCCAACTCTTCAAAGCAAGGTGAAGTCCATAATTACTGAATAAGTACAGCCTTTAGTAAGTACTAGTGTGAAACAGAGGGAAATGTGAAGAAAATATGTTTTGAAGCAAAACCAACATTTTTTTTAAATTTCCATCATACAAAATAATTCTAAAATTCTGACAATACATATGATGCTTTCTATAAAATCCCATTTTAATCAGTGATGACAGTTTGACATTCTTCCAGCTGCTTAGAAGCAATAGACAGTCAAGCATCTCAGTAGGACATGGGTTGGCATGCTGGGATGTATGTAAGCTTTTACTTTCCTCCTACTCACCAACTTACCATGGTATTCGAAGAACGGGGGGTAAAAAAGCTTTCTGCAGTTTTCACACCAGCTTACGCCATCTGTGATTTTAGCTTTGTCTTGCAAAAGTAAAATCTTTGCTTTGAGAGTGCATCCAGATGCTGTCAGCTAATATTATCATTCTCAGTAGCAAGTGAGGATTTTATTTATAAAATGTCCTGGCCTTTGCTGAACAATAAATGATTCTGCACACTTGAGGGACATATAAATAGCAATTAAAACACAGTTTAGAGTAATGCTTAGGCTCTTAAAGAAAGTGACATCAATTTAAAGGAAAGGATAATGTGCTGGGCTGGACATCAATCAAAAGGAGGGAAGAAAATGTTGTCTAAACCAGCATTTAAATGATGGGATAAAGCATCAGGGTGAACAGGCTCCAGAACATGGTGGCTGACAGATAAAAGATGCCTGGTTGGAGCTGCTGTGCTTGATGAGACCACCCTTTTCAGATGTGCCTGCTCCAGAGTACAGTGTTCTAAATGTGCCTTATAGCCTGTTTCCTTTGGAAAGAGGTCTCATTGGGTGAGGGAACATAGTCTGGAGTTAAAGGGGATGATTTCTCATCTTATTTAGCATCTCATATTGCATCCTAGTCAGATGTCTTATGCTAATCTATCTCAATCTACCTAAGATATGTCCATAATGACCACCACAGTAGTTACTTGCCACTGTTTGCTCACCATCTCCTCTTTTTTACTGTATTTATGTTCTCTATGCTCTTCTGAAGTAGGAAAACTGAAAATCCCTTTTAATAAATTAAAATCTGATGTAAAAGATGCCCATTGTCCCACTGTTCACTGCTATCAACTACTGTGTCATGTGCCAGGTTATTTCTGTAGCACTCTGCCCAATCCCTTACTGCTCCTGTCATCTCTTGTTGCTTGTTCTTGTTTCTTTCCTTCTGTTTTTCAGTGGAGTGAGCACCAGTCTGCTCTCCAGTGCAGAGGTTTTTTGTTTAGATTGCAATTTCTGTGGAGCAAGACACCAGGTTTTAGCTCACAGGCCTCTGTTTACACACACAGCAGCTTGTTAACTGCATAAACAATGAGAATAAATTAGATTCAAATTATCAGTATTGTAGTAGCACAAGGATAGGCAAGTAAAATCAATGCTATGTACCTAACCTCCATGTGTAGTTACTGCAATTATGCACAAAAACAATCTTTTGTGGATTGGTAGGGACATTAATCTTGACATGCACTTGCACAACTACTTAGTGCTCACACAGTTTTAGGCACAAATGCCCCATAAGTCTGTATGGCACTGGGGATGCTGAAACTAGGCTCTCAATCAGCGAGATTTATTGTTGGTTTATTTTTAGTTACAGAATTGTGTTGCTGGATTGTTTGTGGAATTCATAAGTGTCTGAAGAGTTTTAAAAACTTACTTCTCTCCATCTGAGCATTGTACCCTTCAGTTTCAGATAGGGAATTTGGTTATATTATTGCTGGCACTGTACTTCTATGAAGAGTGGGCATTAACTTGAGGAAACAACTATAAATAAGTGCAGAATTTGCACCTGCAGATGGAAAGACTGAGAAATCAGGACTACATTTTTGTCATTGTTTATTCCTGCACTTAATGTATTTTTAAAATTAGTTTTAAGTAGCAGAATGCATGAAAAAACAAGACATTTAGATCAAGGAGTTAGAGATCTAATCAGAATGTTGATGGCTTATTTACAAGTATTTTCTCAGCCATGTTGCTTTTCTTTAATTTCTACAGGATATCCTTTTCCTTCAAAGTCTCCAGAAATTACAAGACAGGCTGCTTTTCTTTGGGGACTATTTGTTAGGAGGCTGACATGATGAATTAGTCAAATAATTGCTGCTAAACTCATATTGTGCCTGCTATTTAAGGTTTTTAGTCTAGGTAAATTGTTCTCTGTTGAGGCACAATCATTGTCTCTCAAAAATGTATAACTTTTGATAAATTTACATCTCTATTTACAATTCTTATCTTAGCTTTCTTAATATCCAGTGATGTTGTGTGCAGTGTAAAACATTACTTATCCTGAAAAAACTATCTTTCCTCTGTTCAGATTATAGATCCTTGTGGCAAAAAAAAAGTTCAAATACTTTATTTAAAAATATTGATTTTGGTGATAATTATCAAAGATTTAGTTTCTTTGACTTCAGATGAAGCATTAACCATGTGCCCAGCTTGTAAATCCAGTTATTAATGAAAATCTGCATGAGTGAACTCGGACAGAAACTTTGGTGCACGTCTCTGCGGGTTTTTCCAGCAGCAGTTGTAGTACTCAGAGAATCCCCAGGGCTCCGAAGATGATTAATGATAACAAAGCTTTCCCTATTGTGTTAGCGGATAGGAAGGAAGGAAGAGTACTCTAAAAAGAGAGTGCATAGAATTTCTGAGTATTGAAGTCCAGGAGTAGAGTTTAACCCTTGCAATCAGCTACAAAATGTCTTCCAGTTACGTGAGGAAGATGAAATCTACTTTCCTCATCTTCACAAAAACTGCCTAGTGGCTGCAGGATCAGATTTCTACACCAAGTATGTGAGAGGGAAACCAGAGCACTGGGATGGAGCAGCACTTTCAGGTGACTTGGGCTGCTTGCAATGCAGCAAACAGGCATACCCACAATCCACTTAGGTTTAGCTTTTTGAAATGTGTTAGAGATTTCTGCTAATGGGTTTTCCCTGTGGGCAGCATTACCAACCTGATTATACAGGTTTTAAGAAACTCTCTTAGGAAGATTCTTTTTCATCATAAGTTTTGACATTGACCTACTAAACTAGGTAATTTAGCATTTTATTTTGTAAGAATGGAAAAGAAAATTGAATATTTCATGACAAGAGAGGGATTATGGTAACACTGTTCTTTATAGGAAACCTATCATGTCCGGGGGCCAGTTCATGCTTCTGAGATCTGTGCATCTACATGGAGATCCCAATGCTTGCTTTCAGAACGGCAACAGGAGTCCTTTGGATGTGATTCCTGCTCCATTACTTGCTGTGGAAGCTTCTACCATATGTGCTTCTGCATTTAGCTTGGGGATAGAACTGAGAGGTGGATAAAATACACCTTCCTACTAGAAAATTTCAGTGAAAAGGTGATATGTTTTCAAATCACATTTGATTTTGTAGGGATCTTCTATTTCAAGAGAAACAGGGAGATCATGGCAAAGATGGCTCTGATTGAGTCACCTCGAGCCTCTAAAAAGAGAGCTCTGACCTCCAAAAACCTCAAGGTTTCTTCAGGATTAAGTGCAGCTTTTGAACAGAGGAGGTGAACAAACTTTTGCCTTCTCCCACTGTGACACATTGCAAGAGAATCTTTGTGAAGAAATTTTGGTGGAGATTGCATCACAGAAAACCCAGTCCTAAAGCAAACTGTAAGGATGTGGCAATTTAGCCCTAGTGATTTAATTGCTATATTCCTTTAGTAACAGTTGTTCTTTTCTATTAAGGGGTATCAAACATAGCCTGATTAATTGTTGGCTGAAAAACAGGAGTGCTTAATTTCACTAAGACATGCTACTTGGAGTTGTGATTCCATTTTTGAACATCCACAGAATCAATTTTTGAACATCCACAGAAACCATTTTTAAACTGGTTTTCCAGCAGGTAAATTTTATCAAGATATTTCCCTTTTAAAAAAGTCTCAAATGCTGTAATACTGGGCCAGCTCTTCTGCTGATAAGCTGTGGTTTAAAACACTACTTTTGCCCACTCCAACCCCCCAGTATTTCATATCTGGTCACAATTCTTGTCTGTATGTGCAAAACAGTGTTTTACAAAACAGTTGTTTAGTATCTCCTTTGAGCTTTAGAGTGAAATATTCATACTTGTTCTTGCAAGGATTCCATTTGGTAGCCACTGTTTTACTACTTTTACTAATTTGTTAGTGATTTGCTACTATTGTTGTGCATGGAGCTTAGAAGCACATTACAAACCCTCTAGCTGATCCCAGAGAAAAGTAATGGCTTGTTGGGATTGTGATATTTGATCGTTTCCTTCCTCTCAGTGCCTTCATCTTTGTGTTCTCCTTTCTCTACTTGACTTTTCACTCTGGAGTGTCCAGAGTTGGAGGATGTCCAAGCACAGCAAAGCACTGTGAGGCTGTGCAGTGATTCCATGGTCAGCTGGGGAAGGGGGGAAGCATCTCTAAAGGATGTCCAGAAAATGAAAAAAAACAATGTAGTGTTCACTCTCAGAGTTATCTTTATGTGTGACCATTCTCACCTGACTGTGTAATTGATGTTAAGTATGGAAAATATAATGTATGTGGCCCAGGGGTAACATCTTGCTCTTCAGTAAATTTCTAAAAATAGCCTGGAAAAAGAGTACTTAGCATTTCTGTGATGCCTGTTATAATGTCTCAGAGCACTTCTCCAGCCTTTGCTCTCAGATATGACTCAAGCAGGAGAAGTTTTGTTCTCCACGTGGGGTTTAGGTCAGCACCGGTTGGCAGAGCCGCTGCCAATACCCGGATCCCACATGTGGCTGGTCCCTGGGTTCGCAGCATTCTCTGCTCAAACGCAGGGTTAAGATTTCTTCCTGTGCTCTGACCCCGTTGTGGTGGGTAAACAGGCCAGAGCAGCATGAAAGGCTGGAAGCCCCGTTCCTGGCTGGGGCGGAATTCCCTCGGCACAGCCCCGCACAAGAGGCAGGAGGCACCGCACAGGCTCTGCCCCAGATGTCTGCTACCTTTGGTGTGCAAATACTGGGACCCTGATAGGCAGCCAGCACGGAGCCTTTCAAGTTCTCCTTTAGTTCCTGCTGTGTGTCTTTCCCCTCTTACTGCAGAGAGGAACACTCTGGTTTTGTTATGTTTGAATTACACTATCTTTTATATTAGAACAGATCAAAAAAAAAAGCTAACACCCAAACCATTTTCAGTTTGCGTAGCTATATAAGCAACTGTTTCATAATTAAAGTGTTTAATTAAAATGTACATACATCCTTGACAAAAGCAAAATTGTTCTGTAGCGTTGCTGCTAGCGTGAAGTTTATATAAGACAACATTCAGCAATTTCTCAGTCACTTACTACATAAAAGCAGTTCCAATCCGACCTTTAAAATAACCCACAAAATTCTTCATATAAATAAATATTCCACTGGCATAATTTATAAATTACTTTGGTTAAAAATGTTAAATTGCCAAGAAGTCTGACTGCAACTGGTCTGGTTCTTCTGTTTTATGTACATGTTTAAAAAAAAAGAAAAGAGAATGTTGAAACAGCTGAGGTTGGTTTGGTTGAGGGTTAATGTTTGGGTAAGAAGCCTCCAAGGAAAACTGAAGTGCTGAATGAACACCACTCTATGGTAATTAGTGAGTGGTATTTTTCCTTTGGAGTCAGTTGCTGAATCAATGTAATAGCTAGTGATGGGAACGAGGAGGGACACAGGATGGAGGAGATGATAAATTTCTCTGTGATGTGTAGTGTTGAGATTGTGGCCATTTCACTAAAGATATATATGTGCTTCTAGCAGAAGAAGGCCTGCAAGTTTTGTTACATTGGCTAGAGTTTTATTGGTTTAAGTTAGTTACATTTTTTTTCTCCATTTTAAATTTTTTTAATACCCTCAACTCATATATAGGTAATGTGGTACCATATTAAATGGTTGCTGTTTTCCATATTTGAAGATATATACCTGAATTGAGAGGTTGCTAAAATGTTCCCTGTTTATACAGTCATGTCTGTAAAATCTGCAGAGCACTTTAGGATCTCTGAAAAAATATCTGACATTATATTGAACTTTGAATGTACTCTTCTGCACAGAAACAGAATATTTTTCTTCAGAGATATGTGAAATGTAGATGGATAGATATCTCCTAAAAGTGGGCATGTTAGGAGATAAAAAGATAGGACTGTTTTATTCAGTTCCATAGCTTCCACTCCAAACATCTGTATGGTCTCAGACCTGTTAAAGCAAAGACTCCGTGCATCAGTTGGTGAAAGAACTGTGACCATGTTTCTCTGTCCCTTCCAGAACTGTCAATCAACTCAAGGCTGGACATTTTTTGCACAGAAGAGTTTAGTTTTTGAGAGGGGGAAAAAGCTTTTTCACTAAATAAAATTCTTAACGAAATTTACTTGAAAATATTGGGATTTTTTTCTGAAAACCCAAACATCCAATCATAATACGAATGAAATAAAAGTGTTTGAATGAATGTGGGAAATGCACCAAAACCACAAGTGTTTTCTCTTGACCCTTCCTTTTCCAGACCCTATGTCATGAATAGCTTCTTACCAGGGAAGATGCAGACCCCTAGAGTGGCAGCTTGAAGGCTGCTTCTGTGGCCTCATACTGAGGTCAGCCCTGGGACACCTCTGAGCTGGGATCATGGACCTGTGTGAGCCCTCTTGGGACAGCAGGGACCTGTATAAACCTCCTGGGAGACTGCTCACCTGGCCCTAACTGGAAAGCCCTTCGTACTGTGTGGTGGTGTTTTTGGATGCAGCCTCAACTTCAGCAAAATGGCAGTCATTTGCCTTACAGATAAAGGAAGAGCAATTATTTTTAGTGGAATTATCTGATTTAAGAATATATGGCATGTGTGGGGTTTTAGGGGTGTCAGGCTCTGATTTTAATAGACAAAGTGTGCCCGCTGAGAGAACTCTTGGTCCTCTGGAAGAGAGCACAAAAGACCTGTGGGTATCAGTGAGATCAGGTTTTCTCCAGAATGTTCTGTGGCTGCCATAGTGTCTCACCATCTTTAGGGTTATGCCTTTAGTGCTGTTCCCTTGGCCACTGTATTTGCCCTTTTGTTTGAGGTAGTTTGAGGGGGTTCATGGTAATGGTAGGCAGAGGTTTGGCAGGGTGCCCAAACTGGTGCTTCACATTTAGGTCCACTGAGGGATCTGATGGGAGTCAGTGGCTTTTAGGGAATATGTCACATTCTTAAAACTAGGCATGTGTGGAGCAGTGGGTTAGCTAAGGCTGTAGATCAGGTTTTGTGTATTGTGGCTGTGGACTGTTCTTTCCATCTATTAAAGTGATATCCTGTTTTCCCAAGAATATCATATTTAGGAGAAAGCTAGTCAAGAATTCTTCTAAGTAAAAGACCTTTTTTTCTGTACTTCACATAATAGCAGTTCAGTCGGATAAAAATAGTACAGAAAACAAATTAAACTTACAAATGAGAGGATATTAGACTTTAGTCATCTTAAAAGTTGGTATTGGCCTTTTTTCTGAGAGATTATTTTATTTGTTTGGGTTTTTTTTTCTTTTTATTGATCTTCTTCCCCCTCAATGTTGCCAAGGTTTCTCACTGTTTTGTTGTTGCTTTCTCATAAAACTCCCCGCAATTCTTAAGGGAAACATTCTCATTAAGGTCACAGTGGTAAAAGAAATTTTTATGGCAAGGTTAGGAAGTATTTCTAACTATTTGGAGGTATTTTTCAAGGCAATTTATCTTTACAGTGGTCATTTAAAACTAAAATAAAACTCCAAGTAATAATAACCATTATTTTCCACCAAACTATGTAGAGTCCTGGACTTCAGCAGGGAATGATACATGAAACCATTGAACATGGTGTAGAAGAACAGTAAAACCAACTTTCCAAATGGAGAATTAAAGGGTTTTAAAGCCCTGTCTAAACAGTTTTGCTACTTTTAACTTTGCTGATAATTAGTTTGATACAAAAGTGCTGATATTTTTCATACCCAGGAGTGAAAAAATGCTTACCTGCCTGTAAGAGTGACTTCCAGATAGGTTTGGTGCTCACCCTGCTCCCCCCACAGACATGAAGGCTACATTTAGGGCAGGAAATTAACACAGAGAGCATTCCCAAGCACTGGCACATGGAAAGCCAAGCTGGCAAGTTCTCAGGGGGGTTCTTGATGGGCTTCTGAGCACTGCCAGCTGCCCTGTGCTGAAGCCCTGTGGCTGGGAGCTGGGGCAGGATGGGGTTTGCAGGCAGCCAGTTTGCTCTGATGGTGCAGGGATGTGAGTGAGCTCTGTGTCCACCCAACCCTGGTGCCCTGCAGTGCTCTCAAGCACGTTCAATTTGTTTTACTGGTAAGGCTACTAGATGTACAAGTGTGTTTGTGTGGGGGGGTTTGCTGTGTTTGGCATCAGAGCGAGCTCCCTCACCTCACAGGAGCATGCAGTAATTAGTGTGGAGTTAATAGCACACCTGGATGCTGCAGCTTCTTGTACAGTCACACTGCCATGTAGGCCAGCCCTGTGCTGTACACAAGTAGGGCATGTTTACACTGCTGTTACTAGATCAGCTCTACAGCCTGTACCACACTGGGTTATAAATACCTGCTCTAACAAACATAATTAGATGAGCATGCAAGTGTCTGAGCAGCCTTAGTGGTGGTGAGCTGTGAAGAGGACAGGAGAATATAAGTGATGGCTACAAACTGGACTTACTGTCTAAGAGTCCAGAAAATCTGCAGGAATCCAGTGTTTTATACATTGGGGTGGGGTTTTTGAAGTATTCAGAGCATATCCAAGTACATTATTTAAGGACAATTTTTTTTTCTGTACAGGTGTTTATCTTTCTTGATGGCATATACTTATTATTTTAGTAATTGCAGCAGAGCTTGTGTGGGATCTGAAAGCTGGCTGACAAACTTTCAGTTTCTTGTATTTTTACTGTCAATGAAGACTTTGTCATCTGAATTAAGTTGCCAGTTCTACTGAGAACACACAAGATGGAGTATCACAGGTTTTGCTCCTGTCATCTCTGTGGTTCTGCAATACCAGCTGGGTGTGCAAGGGGAGTGAGTGCACTAGCAGGGCATTGGTGCCAGGGTGATTTCTCCCCAGGAGACAGGCAGAGCTGTGCAGGTGGAGTTGGTTGAGACTTAAGGTTTCTAATCCAAAGTCTGCTGGCAATAACAATAGAGTTCCCATTTAGTTTGATGGAGTTTAGCTCAAACATTGATGATACAACTCATCATCTTAGTCATGGTGTCAATCTGGTGAGGATGATGCTTCATCTTCCTTCCAGGATGGCACTGGTGAGCAGAGAGGTGTGTAGGAACAATGGCACTTGTATTTAATAAGACAAATCAAACCACAGCAGAAGTAGAATTCTTGCAATTCTTGCACCAGCTGCAGATGCAATAAAAATAAAAATTAAAAAATTTCTATCAGATTGAATGGAACACTGGCTAAAAAAGCAGACAGTCTTTGTGAGCATGTCAGGAAATTGGGGCTGCTTTCACTGACCTTCTGGTGAGCTTGTGCCATTGTCTGACAGGTCGCTGAGCAGTGAATATAGTGACTGATGGCTCTGTGGAGCATCTCGGTGGTACAGCTCTTCCTCTGCAGCATGACGCCATTGTGCTGCTGATTGTCTGAAGCTACACTTGCCATTTAGGGTGGCAAAACAAACAATGGTTTGGCAGGTAATTGCCAAGTTCCCCTCCCTCAGAATGGATTCTGACTCCTTTTTCAGTCTGGAGGTCTCTAGTACCAATGCCTCTCTCTTGGCAGTTACAAAATTTCTTGGAATCTGGATTTAGAGCTATGTCTGGAGGGAGAGGCTTTCTTGCAAAGGATTTACAGTTTGCCAGTGCACATGCTAAGAAGCTGCTTCTTGAGCAATTATGAAAAAGTAACAGCCAGAAGTGACTCCTGGTGTGCTTTTTGGTCAACTACTGGAGGACTCCCTGAGCAGGAAATTTATTTGCCTTTACCTCAGAGGAGCAGGGAGAAGCTTTTCAGGCAGTGCATGCTGTATGCCAGCCAAATGTGCCACAGCTGGACCTGAAAACTATTGCTTGGTGACAAGCTGGAGGCTGGTTTGAAAAAAAAAAAAAAAAAAAAAGGGTGATCTTCCACTTCACTTCCTTGAGGAGAGTGGTTTGGTCATGAACCCTGGGAAGTAGCATAAAAACAGCTCTTCAGTGTCAACAGAGCACTTAGTTGTGGATGGGATAAGTTAAAGCCTTGTCTGGGACTATTAAATGAAAGACTAATTATAGTTGTGCTTTTGGTAGCTCATTGATTTCATTCTTTGGCTGTAATCTGTAAGGAGCATCACAGTCATTAAAACACATTGGTACCCTGCTAATGGTGAAGAGCTGCACTCCAATAAAAATACAGCCTTTAAACAATAGAACAATATTTTACCAGTGGAGTGCCTCACAGGGATTTTAGTTGAATATGTTTGTTTTTCATTTGGAGCACATTCACTGAAATTTGCAAATGTAAATTAGCAAATGGTTACAACAAACTAAGAACATCTACGTCGCATGCAGTTAATCAAGGATTGCTGTGTGAGCAGAGCCTGTGCATGGGCATACATCAAAGCTGGTATCTGCCTATGTTGTAATGTATTCCTCCACATGACCATATCCCATACATGGTACTTATTATTCTATTAGTACCCAAACCACAAACCCTTTCCAATATCCATCTGTGAAGATGCAAATAGCTGTATACTTTGTTTTATTAAGGATCAGCCATTAAGGGGTTGCTGGTTAAAAGTCTGAAGATCATTAGACGGATTCTTAAAAAATAAACAAACAGCTGTTGTCATATATCTTGAAGAGTTTCTGTTGTACCAATGCAATTTTTATCAGTGGTGATGATGTTGTCATGGGAACATATGCACAGGGGAATTAAGTGATGTCAGGAAAAGTGTAAATGATGCAAACAGTCCTCATTTGAAATGTTAATTACCACCCTTCCCACTACTCCAAAGAACAGTTCAATTTGATTTTATTTCAGATGTAGGGAAAAATATGACACTTTTGTCTAACAATAAGTAGCTTACATTGTTGTACCAAAGTGAGTATGAGTCAGTGAGTTAATCTGCATTGGCAGCATTTGCACTGGGGACCATCTGCAGCCCTGCTTGTCTGAGCATCAGTAATATTCCTCTGTGAATATCTCATCTTGATGGTCAGGGGAGGCAGGCAGCCTCTTTAAAGAGTTCCATAAATGCTTATAATTGCTGCATTAAACTTCAGTTTATTATTTTCTCCAGGTGCAGGTATGCGGATGATATGAAACCCCACTGCATTTACATACAAATTGAAGATTTTTATTAATCAGCCCAGTAACAGGAATCAAACAGCAACACTCCATCAGGTCCTTAAATACATTTGGTGACATTTTTACCATGCATTAGCATGATAGGGCAAGCAGAATATAATGTACCAATGATTGCTTTTCCATTGAAAGCACAAACGGTTTCATTTTTCCTGTCATCTCAAATAAGTGTTAAAGAGGGTTTGGAGGCTATTGTGTATGTTCCGTATGCTAGGGACTTACAAACACTGATGGCCACATTAAATAACCATTAGTGGCTCGGCTTAGATCATTGCAACATCCCTCCTCTTCAGAATTTATTCTTTGATTTAAAGTGAAAGCAATCTGTGACTGCTTTCATAAAGTCCTTCGGCTCCCTCCATTTTTTTTTTCTCAAACAAAATGCATTACAACAGTAATTTTATGACTGTTAAGATAACTGCCGTTAACAAGCACTTAATTAAAATGTACAATAAATAGCAGGCTGCAGTCTTATCTCCTCTCATGAGCTCCCAGCAGCCTGAGACTCCAATGCTCAGCCCTGCTGTTCCTCGGCTTGTTTGCAGATTAATTGCTTTTCTGTCTGGCAAAAGCTGCTTCTCCTTCAGCCAGATCGTAAATGACCAGATAGGGACTTTATCAATCAAGCTACTACTTTCTGTGATCACTTCCATTCAACACCTTCTGAATTTCGCATTGAGAGGAACAGAAGTTATAGAGATAGGATTTAACATCTTCGTTTTTGTGTGCTTGGAATTTACGATAGTGCTGTCACCATTTGACACTGTTAATCTTTACATACAATACCCTTGGAGCAAGTCTGGTTTTGTTCCTGGGCTGGAACCATCCCCTGTAAGAATTGTGAAGAATACATGTGAAACACAACCGAGGTGCTCTCCATAGTGCAAGGCTGCATCTCTTCCATAATCTGTGTGCACTTGCTGGTGAGGCTCAGCATCACTCTGGAACCTTGGATTCTGACCAACACAGAAGTTTACAGTTGTATTAATTGAAAACTTGTTTTCTTGTCATTATTTATCATTTATATGGGACAATTGTCTGAAGAACTCAGCCATGGCTAAAGATAGTTGGTAAATGTGCCTTTGATGGAATCCATATTATGCTCCAAGAAGGTTTTGTAAAATCAGAAGTTAGAGTTCTGCTATTTGACTTTGCCTATCAACAAAACCCCAGTGCATATAGATTTTGGAAAACACAGTTGTTTGCAAATGAATTGTGATTTCTGTATTTAAGAAGATGATTTAAACAAATCTAATTGCTGTAGAAATGCTTTTCTTTTTACCAAAGGCTTTAACAGAACAACTCCTCCTGCTACTTGCAGAATGCACAAGAGTTAAAAATGTAAATATGATACCAGAGTGCAAATGTACCGCATGCCACTATAGAAATACAATCCTTGAACTGCAGAAGGTATGTTGTTTTCTTCTTACCTGCTCAGAATATAAACAAATCTCTAATTTAACAGGTTTATCTCACATGCTGAGCAAAGGGAATGGCTTCCATTTGGAGTTCTAAACATGCACTTTATAGTAACTTTGAAAATGCACTATATTACATTTAGGCTGGCTTCTGAATACACATGAAGCTGCAGTGTTAAACATAATTTGTGTAGCTGCTTCAGTGTCATAAGTAAGGTCACTCTTCTTAAATTAAACCAAAATCCTTTTCCCCTACCCCCACACAGTATTCTCTGAATACAGCTGCCCTGTGAACAAGTTTTGTCGTTGTTGTTTGGTTGTCTTTTGTTTTTCTCCTCCTGTCAGTTAGAGAGGCAAGGGACTTCCCTCATGGAAAAACTTATGCCTAGGAGAGCCAAAATGCAGGAGTTCCCTGACAGCAGCATGTAGATTTATGTTAGCAGTCTCTAAGGACATTTGGAGCATCTTTGCAGAGGGTGTTTTCTTGTCTGAACTCCTTTGAGTGGTCTTCTCAGAGCTTCATTCTTAAAACACATCACCAGGAGTTAATTGTAAGTGAATGGAAAGGAGAGTGGTCCTTAAGAGGCCACTGCAGCCAGTGCTGCTGGCAAATGTGCTCTCAGACAGTCCCTGAGCAGATCCATCAAGGGGCTGGAGGAGTGTTGGGGTGAGTGATATACATGTATCAGTGGAAGGAAAAACCCCAAAGCAATGGGAGTGCTCTCAAGGTGCAGGAATGAAGAAGCTGCTGATAAAGAGTTGCTATAAAGCTGCTAAAGGAGAAAAAACACAGCTGTTTGGAATCCTCCAAGCTATTTGTCATGGTCACTACACTGCTACCACTTAAACAAACAAACAAACAAGCACAAAAGATAAAGACAAGAAATAATCACTGAGCATATCAATGAGAAGAGAATGTGAAGATAGTAAAATTACATACATAGGTCAACCAATTTGCACTGTAATGCTGCTGCAGGTGAATGGCCCTGGTGTAAGATGCATGGACATTTGCAGCTCTGATGGGGTTATGACAGAGACATGTTGTTATCATTAATGTGTTTCTGTGCACAAGGGTCAGAACAGTATTTACATCTCACACCTGTAACAATTAGGTGAACAGACAGATTCACAGAACACTCCTTTGAAGGAGGGGCATGCACAACAAACCCCTGTGTTTGTGTCTTTTTATGTTTTTCTTGTTTAATTGGACTTACTCTTAAACTAGGCCTTGCAGTTGCACTTATTTTTTCCCATGGCACCTGTACATTTGAAATTCTGAGTTCTTGTGAGTTTTTCCTCTGCCTTCATATGTCAGTAAAGATGGGGTGTTTTGCTTTTGGACTTTCCTGATGTCTTGAAATCTCTGCTTAAAGTGCAGCTGGTGCTTCTTTTTGTGGAGTTGGCATTTATGTCCTGAGCTGGTAGCAGGCTGAGCTTTCTTGGTGAGATCTTTTTCACTTCAGATTCTTTTCAGGTAATTTTTCAAATGTTTGGTGTTCCCCTGCTGCTCAGTGTGGTGTCATTTGTGAGAGCTTTGTTGAAAAGTGAAATGGCTTGATATAGATGAAACTTTTTCGGATAATTTCTAACACACTTGGATACTGGCTCAAAAAGCTGTTGCATAAGCAAGATTTCTCTGTGAGTGGCTATGAGTCTCATTGCAGGTGGGAGGGAAGAACATTAGGCACTAATGGGGCAGGCCCACTTAAGAGTACAGCCATGGCTGATTAATCCAGATCATCTCACTCCACTCATTATAGCATATGTGTTTTAATTTTTATTACTTAGGAATTTATTTTGAAATTATACTGATTAAAAAGGTCATATTTCCATCAGTACCTACATTAATTCAGCCTTGTAATATTTACTTCACCCACTCAGCTGGGTGGAGTGACGTTTTTATGGATGAGCAGATGTTATAGCTGAGCTGTCAATTTTATATTACTTCATTAATTTATTCACAAGAAATGTTTTAATCCCAAACACTCCACTGTGAACAAGTAGCAAGAGTTCTGCAACACCCTGACAATTCAGTGGTATCTTCTTCACATTTTGAAATGGAGACATTCTCAAATCTGACATGAGCAAATGTGGTATGCACTGAATATTGTATTTTGACATTGCATTTGGTGTGATGGTCTTTGCTGGTTCACCTGAGTAAAGCAGTCTTTACCTGTGAAAATGTCTATAACTTCATATAAGTCAATTAAATAATTCAGCAGGTGAGATTTTCTTGTTCTCTTGTAATATTCTCAGTTTAGCCCTCATATTGATCTTTATTCTTTCAGTCTCTATCATCAGTTAGCAAGTGTACAATCCTAAGGTACAGAGATTTCTGGTTACCCTAATTTGTTTGATATGATCCCATGGATTTTAAAATTTATTGTTTATTTACTTACTATATTCCCAGTTTGTTGAAATATCTCATAGCATTTATGGCAGGGAAAGCTGGAGAATTGGGCACTCAAGGACTAATGAGAATTTTGAAAATTGAGGGAGGAAAAACAATTTCAGACTGTGGTATTAGCACATTGTCTAAACACTTCTACTTCATGGATAATTAGTTATTTGGAAATATTGGATTTTCTTTAGATTTTGTCATTAGCAATGAACATGTCTTCATGTAATGAATACATGTTTTGAGGAAGATTTTCATAGCCAAAATAGCTGAAATAGCAATCAAAAAGAGTTCTGCTTTCTCTAAAAAAATGAAATTGGAAGCTGAGGTCCTGGATCAGGGCTGTGCTGCACGTGGCCAGCCCTGTGATGGCTTTTGCTGCAGAGCAGTGCACAAACATGTGATGTGGCAGGGTTGGGAAACCACGATGCTCAGCACACTGGGGATGGTGATGACAGCTTTTGTAGCTCCTCCAGGACAGGGCTGCACACCGCCCCACCTCCGAGTGCGTGTTCAGAGCCCTACTCAGCACTGCTGCTGGCCTGGTGGAAAAACAGAAATGCCCTTAATGCAGCCAGTGATGGGAACTTCATTTCCTTAAAGAGAAACCTGGAAGACTTCCCAGATTATATATGTGTGCCTCTAACTTCAGAGAATGACTGTGCTAGGAGACTGTGAGTAAAATTAGTAGTAGAAGGCTCTTCTTGTTCTCATGGAGTACCCTCATTTAGCCCTTCTAATGATCTTGGAGCTCCTTCATCATTGCAGAAGGGGTGCAACTCCTAAGGGAAAATAAACATATACATATAAACATGTATTGATCCCTAGCTGGCTCAAATCATGTAATTTGGGGTTGATGAACAAAATACTGTGAACTTGGGTAGATTGATACTAACTGAATTCTCATTAAGAACAGAAACTATTAAGACTATTTAAATTCACTTATCACACATTTTAACTGATTTTTATCTTAAAAGACTTTGTGGGGATGAGACTAAAACTGAGAAGGGACTATTTTAGTGGCACACTGTCATTCTAAAGTCTTCCCTAGCAGACTCCCTCTGCTCCCTCTGTTCTACAGAGGCAGGAGCTAAAGAGATGTCCAATTCAGAAAATGTTGTTTGTGTCTCTTCTGAGGTAAATTTACAAATTTTTTCGGAGGTTATTTTTCAATAAAGCATTTAAATGTGTTATTAGATGGGCTGAGTTAAGGTAAAAGTTCAATTTCAGCTACAAACCTAGTTTTCAGATATTTTCAATTTTTGATGATTTTTTAGTCTTAATAATCAACCAACACCATTTCCTTTGAAATGATCAGTCACAAATTTGGAGTGACCAAAAAGCACATATTTTTCTGATTTTGTGTATGGAAGAGTAATTGTGGAGTGCTAATTTACTAAAAATTTTTGCGATTCTTCAGTTCTTTGAGTGCTTTTTTCCCTAGTAGAAATTTTCATTATAGTTTTCATTTAGGCTGTATTCAAATTAATTATTGAAAGAATTTTTGCTCTTCTCCATGACTTATTTCTGCCCGCTGGCTGATCTGTTCATGATCAGCACTCACTTCTCCAAGAGGCTTAAAATAGGTAGAAGGCTTTGATATTTTGGGAGGCCAAATTGAAGAGGGTGGAAGAGTGTTTTAAGTTGCAGGAGAGCATTTAATCTCCATTTACATTCAAGTTGTTCGAACAATTGTTATTAAAGAGGGATAAACACTAGTTTTCATCTTACTCATGTTGATATTTTTGGCATAGACATGCTCCCAACCCAGATACTCAGATCTAGAATTCAGAATTTGAGGGAAAGGTTGAAACTCTTATCTGAAATTTGCTGAGTCTTCCTGGTTTGATAGCAGTAGGATCTACAACCAGTGTTCCCATCCAGCAAATTTCAGGCACAGATGCTGGATGCAGACACAGACTTAAAGACCCAAGGGAATTTTTGTCTGAGTAATCAAAGGGATTCATTCTCTTCCATCCCTGCTGGTGTTGTGGAGAGGGGTGGGCTCCTCCCATTCACAAGAGAGCAAGGTCAGAAGGATTTCTTCTGTGACTTTTTGCCATAGCAGATACAATCTGCTCTGGTGTACTTGGACCTAGAAAGGGCTAAGACAAAATTCATGTGTTTGCTGGGGATTTGTAAAGGTAGGATGTAGTTATGAATCAGTATTTTACAATGATGTTTTTGCTGTGCATTTCTTTCAGCAGAGACACAGTAGCTGCAGTAGTTTTAAACCGTGTGACTTTCTTGGAAATGTAAGTTCAGTTAAGGCAGGCTGAGGATGATGGTGTGTATTAGTATTAACCAATTACAAAAAAACCCTTGACAAATTAAATGTCAACTCCTACCCAGCTGTGGCTGCTGAAATTCAGATCCAGATGCAAGATTGGATCTTGTGTGTATCTTTGCTATGCTGAAACACAGTGGCAAAAAGCAAGGATATTCTCCTCTGCCTCTTAGCTAGCAGTTAATCGAGCTCTCTGTCTCAAATATCTTCTCAGTGATCAGGGGTTCTTAACTGCTCACATTTTTCATTCCTCCCATCACCTGAGAATGCTTGTCAATTGCTAAACCAAGCAGCAGTGACTTCCCAGTAAAATAAGATGAAACAAAGCAAACTCTTTTTCTTGTTCCGTGAAGTCGATTTAACTCTGTTGCAAAGTACTTTTTCTACCTCAGTTATGAGTAGGAAAACTCATGTCACTTTGTGCAACATTTCAGTACCAAGCTTTTAAAAGTAATGCAGTTGAAACTGGTAAAGACCTGGGAGGTTGCTGAAAAATGGTTATTCCCAAGCAGGAATTTCGCCTGTAGTGTGTATATATTCCCTAGAGCTTTTCCAAGTCTTGTTTTTTAAAAGTCTCCATTAATAGAACTAATTTCTCTTGGGAAAATACTGCACATGGAAAAGGTTTCACAATAAATCTTTCCTATTACAAGATAAATCAAAATTTTGAAAGTTGTGCTCTCATACACAAGTTTACATGTGCTGCTGATCACATTCCATCTCTCTGAGCACTGTCACTGCTGTTAGTATGTCTGATGCACCGTGTCTGTCCTAGTGGGTCTGACCAGAAATAATTTGATTTTGGCATCCCTTTCCCTGGGTCATTGTGCTGTGTGGGGTTGATGAGAACAAACCCTTGTTGTTGGGATTTTCTGTGATGAGTGACTTCTATCTGCTTCCAGCCACAGACCAAGGGCCCAGGCTCCCTGCAGACACAGCTGAGCTGCAGGAGGGACAGACACACACTGGGGTTCAGGGGAGCAGTGTCAGACCACAAATAGTCATGGCAGGAGAGAGGGGCCTTCCCCTTTCACTTGCAATTGTATTTGCTGTTGGTCATTTATTTTTGCTCTAAAAGCTGTTGCCCTAAGGAGGGGCTTTCCTTCAATCCAAAGTCAAGTCCTGGACTGAGTATAAGAGGATGAAGGTTTTGTAATTCATTGTGATTCAGTGTTCAGGAATAGCTGAACACTGAATAGCTCTCCCATAGGAAAGAAAAGGCTCAGTAGGAGTGTAATGAAGAGAGGCAAGAGGCTGGAGAAACTCAGAAACAGACCTGCAGACTAAGCATCTGGCAGGTGGTTTATACTGGCATTTCTTTGAAATGAATTTGAGCTATTAAACTCCTATGTTCAATTCTGTCCATAGCTGGTGTAAGTACAGAGAAGCTTAAATGAAGCCAGTGGAGTTATGCTGAATTTAAATTAATGTTAAACATCTTAGGTAGTGCATCTATTTAATTAACTTATTACATGAGTCCTTTGTAAAAATAAATTCAGTGATTTCTCCTGGAAAAAAAAAAATCATTCCATTATTCCCTTGTACTGATAATTTGAGCCCTCTCTCTTTTCTCTCTCTCATTTATACTTTAAAAGCTTCTCTAACCCCTATTGTGTGCTTCAAAGGTGTAGCCAGAGCTCCAAGTTTGTACAGATGAAGGGCAGCCCCTCTGGGCTGGGCTGTGGCACACTGGATCAGAGACACTGGCTCCAAGCAGTGCTCTGGGTGTGCAGTGAGAGGAAAATCTTGTGCTGGGGGAGAGCAGTGAGGGAGTTCAGCAGGGAGAGTGGAGTTCCCATTGTGGAAACTGCTGTGTGCTCTAGCTCTGGTCAAAAGTGCCATTAAATCTTCAGTGCTCAAGAGGTTCTTCAATGATGTGTTAAATTCAGAGGTTTCTAAATTTGAAAGTTGTGCACTTGATATAAAACTTATTTGAAATGCAGGGTTTTTTTCCTACATTTTAAAAATCCTACAAGCTGTTTTCTACAGAATTACACAGAAGCTGTGCATCCCTTAATTAGTTGCTTAAACACCACAATCTTGTTTAGCAGAGTTTTTTTGTGTGTGGGGTTGGTTTTTTTTTAATTTTCTTTTTGGTTTTAGAGTTTTTTATTTTGGTTTTTTTTTTTCCCTTGGTGTTACATATACCTAGAAAGCCTTCCCTAGACATGGCTGCTTCCACTATCTGAGGCAATTTTAGCAAATACTCTGCAGGCCCTTGTTCTTGTCTTCTGGTATTTGTACGGCCTGCACAAATACAGTGGATCATAGCCTGAATAAATATTAATTAATAAATATATTCAAATAATAATTGAAGACGAAGGCCCTGAATCTGGAAATCTGTATATTTCACATTTCCAAACTAGATTTTGGAGGAATTGGTGTTCAGTGTCTCCTGTTGTTGTCTGGCATGTGAGTGCTCAGGGTCATTCCTGGAGAGGAGCTGTACTTGTGTCCCTTCCCTTGTGTCAGTATCTCCTTTCCTGTATCAGATGTACATTTACCCCTACAGCCATGAATGGGTTTCCATTCATGTCAGATCAGGTCCTCACCTGTCTGCTTGAATTCATTCTGCCAGAGGCTTTCTTAACAGTCCATCACCAGTAATATCCAGTGACCAGGCATCCATCTGCCCTAAAATCCAGCTTGCCTTTACAGGATCTATTGAAAAAGTTCAAACATTGAACACTTTATGCATGATGTTTTTGGTCACTTCTCTCTCTGTGGTGATGCAGACAGACCTTTGCTGAACTTTTAGGGTGTTGGAGGTCTCAGACCACCACTCTTCAATGTCATTCTCACTGAAGGGAGTTTTCTTATGAAGCTGTTTGGGTTTCTTTCACTCTTCAGAGAAGTGAGTTGTCTTTCTTCATTCATTACTGTTCTGTTCATTTTTATGGATAGCTCTCATTTCAGTTTAACCCAAACAATAAATATCCAAATCCCCATGTCAATAGTCAATATTCTTTAAGATATGTAAAGGCATTATATTGAGCACTTCTGAAAAACAGACTCAGGGCATCATGAGCTGGTTGCTCCTAAATCAGTAACTGGTTTGGAACAATCAGCTGTGTATTTCCTGCTTCTTTTTAACCTTTCTCAGTGTTAAAATATTAGTCCCTCTCCAAGATAGGCTGTCAGAGGCAGACAAGTATCTTTGTATAGCCATCTTCTCAGGAAATTATCACCATATCTTTGAAAAACTCCTTGGCAAAGCGCATGTTAACAAAAAGTGCTGGGAATTTTGGATATTCTCAAGAAGAGCATAGGATTGAATTCCACACCTGGAATTTAGAAGATGCCAAAGGGAGAAAAGAGAGCAAACCAATGGAGGGATTCAAATCAATTAGGTACAAAAGAAGAGCAATCATGATGATTGAAAATAAGAGTCCCTAGTTGTGAAGGTACTTGTGGCAAGGCATAGCTTACTTTGTATTTCAGGATGGTGTGTCAAAGGCAGCTATGCATCACTTTCACAAAAAGACCTATTTTATGTCTTAATCTGATCCTTGGTCCATGTGCTTTTAATTAAAACCAGAAGTGAGGCCTGTGATGCTGTGTGGAGAAGAGTATGGTGTGCTAAGCTTGCATCCTGGGTCATCTCAAGTGAATGGGGTGATAGTGTTCCTGTACTTTGGACTAAGAATAATTTGCTTGCCTAAGGGTTTGCTGTTTTAAAACAATAACAACCACAAAACCACGAAGAGCTTCATCCCGCCAGATCTCACAGAAGAGATTTGGCTGGCTGTTATTTTACACACACCAGGGTAGGTCTGTGGGTGAAGATTGTCCCTGTAGTTCCTCTTCCCTTGTGCTAGATGTATTTACGTCTCACACGTAAATATCATCAAACCTAAGTTATTAATTCCTTCTCAATTAGTTTGAAATCCTCTAGATCCAAAGCTCATCTTTTTTTAATGTTTAGCTTTTTAAATTTTTAAATTTTTTTCATCTCCTAGCAACATAAGAAGTGTGGACTTGGAGACTTTATTCAAATCCCACTTTAAGTTGGGAACTGCATCCAGTGTAGGAGCTGTTGTGTTGCATGCACGTCTGAGAAGGTTTATGTGAGCTGGTAACTGTAGCCAGGGCTGCAGCCTGGATCGTGTGTCCAGGCTGGTATTTCAGCCTCCTCTTAGTGTCCAAAGAGTTTTAATAGGACAAAAGGCCAATTTCAAGTTTGACTATTTCAGTTTACTGGAATCTATGCTCAACACAAAACAAAATGCACTGTGGATGTTGTGTCTCCTATTCAACAAGGGGACAACGTACGTTCCTGGGTTAAAAATGGACATTTTCTGCATGCTTATGTACAAAATAGATAAAATATGTGAGCTAACCTTCAACCTCTTCAGCTTGTCTCCTATTTCTGTGGAGAGACTTTGCTCCTCTGAAGTGTAGAGGAAAAGCTGTCCATGTCAATGAAGCCTTCCAGGACATTGGCATGGTGTGGACTGATGTAGGTACATTTTCCTTCAAAGCAGGAGCCTATCTCTCAATGTGTTAAAAGTGCACCTTGCCCCGTGTTCTCACTCAGATGGAGGAACCAGAGTTCAGCTGGCACCCGACTCTCCTATTTTGGCTGATAAGGTTTAGTGTAAACAAATGCAGGTCTCTGAATTATCTGGCATGAGGATCAGTTAGGGGTGCTGGCTTCCTATAGCCTTAATCTAGTTGGCCTAAATGATTTATAAACTGGCAACATGATAAATGTTGTTTTAAGTGGACAAATCACATTGAAGAGGTGTAACTTTCTGTCAGTGTGTAACATGACCGCCTCTCTTAGGGGAAGAATAACAATCACAAAGAGCAGTAAAGGTAACAGGATCACTAGTAGGCATATTCCTTCTCTACAGCATAAATCATTAGAGGGGCACTTCTTTCCTTCCCTTTTGCTTGCCCTTCTTCGTCCTTTCTTCCTTCCTTTTTTTTTTTTGGTGCTATTTTCCAGCACCTCCATATCATTTTGGAAAGCTAAACCCTCCATTTGATTTGTGCTGCACTTTCTTCATAAATCTATGAAGCTTGTCTCCATCAAGCTGTATTTTCCATTAAAATATGGTTCCCAGGTGATTTTCAATACTATGAAAAACATGTAGCCATAAGTCTTTTACTGATTGTTTATTATCTGTTTAGGTGCTCCTGAGGATTTTGACAGCTAGGACTTGTATCATATGTAATGTAATAAAAGTGGATGTCTTCAGAGTAACAGGGATAGCTGGCCCTTCATTTCTGTTGCCAGGGCTGTATTTGTTTTCTATGTGCTGGTTTGGGTTTTTTAATCTGAAACTTTGAGTCCACTCCAAATCAGGTCAATTTAAACTTTGTGTTTTCTTTGCTATATAGATGAACAAAACCTCCAATATAAAATCCAAACAAAACACAACAATAATTTTCCTTTTATAAACAGCACAGGAAGCACTAACAACAAAGCTGGCATTTACACTGTTGCAGGAGTAGATTTACATTTACTTCCACTGGTTTCCAGTATGGACGCATTGTTCCACCTGTGACTGCAGGAAATGCAGCAGGACATTCTGTATGTCTGTCCTGGATACAAGTAAGAAGCATGCTGTGGGTTGCAATGTATGAAACTGCTCACAAGTAGCTGCTAGAAGTTAATGCTTTGAGAGGCTGGTTTGTGATGATGTTTGTGAAAACTGATAGGAATTCATTAAAATGTCTATCTGTGGGCAAAAGTGCGGATCTTTTGCAGGCAAAGTTACCTCTGGCCTTAAAGGGAACTTTACATTAGGATTACAGGATCAGCCAGTATTTAAGCACTGATTATCTGGTAGAACACAATAAGGCTGGCTGAGGAATAAAACCTTACCTAAACCCCAACAGCATGCTGTGAGTTCAGTTTGTCAAGTCTATGTATTATTGCATATCTTATTGTCACAAGAAAAGCCACAGTTATCCTGACAAGGATGACTTTTGCTTAGGAAAGTTTGGCAGGGATGGCCCCATCAGAGAGGGAATGGAAGGAAGGAACTGTCTTGGAGGTGGGCTAGGAGAGCAGAAGGGGACTAGCACGTAGCTGCTGGCTCTGTGGTTAGTAGCAAGGCCAGTCTCGTGTGTTGACTCATCATTTCCTCATCAGGGGAACAGGAAAATATTGATTATCATTATAAACCAGTGCAGAAGTCAGAAGGAAAACAACTAATAATTATTAGGACAATTTGTAATTTAAAGGTCAGCTTTATAGCAAGCAAGCAAAATAATTTACTATGGTCGGGAAAACTACTCAGCTTGGATTCCAGTGTCTTTAGAATCTGGAATGTCCTCTCCCTGCCCTGCAGAGATGTTGTCCCAATGGTATTCACACAGTGGTTACACAGATTTGATATAACCTTGGGTTTGCATTGTATCTTCTCCAGTTGAACCTCAGAAATGGTTGTCCAATGAGAAACCACCATTTCCTAAATGCTTGGTAAAGCACTTAATTGTGAAAATAACTAGTTTACCTCACATCAATTTGAGAAATTACTCATTAATTTTTGAGGTGCAGCCACCTTCCCTGGAGGACAGAACTACTGATCTCATCTGTACCTAAAACTTGGCTTTGCTTGCTAGCAGGCGTGTCTGATCTGCAAATGAAATTTGGCTTACTGTCTCAGTTTCCTTATAAACAGCCTTGGCTGCACCTTTGGCAGAACACATGATAATTAAACAGTTGTGGTTTATACTGTACAGGCTGAGCAGAGCTGGCAGGGAAGAGTTTAGATGGCTGTCGTGCAGCACAGAAATACAGTTTCCCTCTGCTTTTCAGTGGCATTTACTAGCAAAGTTGAAACTCTCTAAGAGCTATGCGAGCTTAAAGTAGTTCCACTTTACTTTTCTTTCTTATTATTATTTCCTTAATATATTGTTATTTAAGCCTAAAATATCTGTGCAGCTGGTAGAGAAATAATCAAGAGAAATTGAGAACAGAGACTTGAAGGAGCTGAGATCTGAATTAGAACCACTACCTGAGAAATATTTTCTTTACCTACAGAAGTTTTAAAGTATCCAGATCTTGTTTAAATATAGTGAATTGTTCAAACCCTCTGGAGGCAATTAACAGCAAACTTCTACCAATGCAAACTGCATTGATAGATGTGCTAGGCACGTTTTTCAGTGTTTGAAATTATCTTTGCTCAAAACTGAAATGACTTCAACTGCAACTGCTGAAAACTGATTTTTAGTAGGTTTTTAAAAATATATTTTGTTTTCAAAACAAAAATTGTTGGATCTTGATTTCTACTGGACTCTAGCCATTACTAGTTAAGTAATTCCACATGTGGACCTCTTGTTTCTCAATTGTTATCTTCTGCTTTGCTGTTAGTCTGCAGAATTGCCATTCTCTGCCCTCAGTCTTGGCTGTAGGGATTTCAGCTCCCGAGGTTCAGCCCTCCTTTGTCCACAGTGTCCAAGGAATGTTCCAATTTCCAATGCAGGGCAATTGACCCAGGGTGTCCTGAAACTTCCCACAGTGATGAAAAGCGTGTACAAAGGTTTTTCCAGAGGTTCACTGGTGTCCAAATTTACACCCAATGTACTCTTCCATCCTTAGTATGATATTTTAGCACTGATTCACTCCTGAAATGAAAACCTCTTGAAGAGCACAGGCCGATGCAGTTAAAATCCTCTGGGTTATGATAATTTAGAGTCAAATGGCCCACTAGTTAATGTCATTTACCTTATGGCCAGTTATTAGGTATTTCCTTATTAAGCAGAAAATCTCTTTTGCCCAGTGTTGTAAACCAAATTAATAGCACTTCACAGCAGTTGGGAAAAGAAAATTGGGGAAGTAGGGTTCATTTACTGGCCATTTCAGCATTTGAGATGTTCCTTCTATTTTATTTTTAAGTGAAGGCTGATAATCAGAATATTTGTGTGAATATTACCTCAGTAAGGACAATAAAACTGGAATATGTCATATCTTTATTTTTGACACCCTAAAAGGACGTTATTGCTGAACATCTTGGTGCTGTTTTGGGGGCTTCAAAACTGAACCCACCAGCTTGGAATAAGGAAAATCTTTCATTCATCCTGTTGTCCTACTTGCCCTGATGCCCCTTTCCAAGCCAAGCTCTATTTTCTTCTATGTGAGTGCACCAGACTTTCCCAGCTGGGAAAGTTACAGGGTTCTTGTAGCTCCTGATGGGCTGCACAGATTTGGTAACAACTTGCTTCATCCAACTTTGAACATCCACTATCCTTTTTTCATATACTGTGATTGTATGCCCACTGCTGTTCCTCTTGGCTGTTCTGAGAAATTATCATTCTCAGCTTTCCCAACCTCAGGTCACTTATTCCCCTTTTTTCCTTGACATGAAGGATAATTGCTCTATACTTTGGGTGTTTGCATGCAGCATTCAGTACATATTTACCAATTAGATAGCAGCCTTCTTTTCCTAGCTGGGCTGTGGGCTTTTAGCCTCCTGTCATAGAATATGTTCTTCATGCCCCTGAATTTCCTACTTTCCTTTTTCCTACTTCTGTTTCAGATTGAATTTGCCTTAATTCTGATGCCTTGGGTGGGGAGATCCATACCCAGTTCTTCAGGCCATGTGATACAGAGACTTTGCCCGTATTTTCCAGGGCTGACATGCCTTGACTCATATTCTAGGATTTTATTTTGCTTTTTATGTCCACATCAGCTAGCTTGCTTGCCATCTTATGAAAGATAAATATATCCAGGTCACTGTCAGCTGAGATGCTTGCACTTCATTGCAAAGTTATTACTGTTATTTGTCCCTAAAAATATTCACTTTTTACACTGTTGGGTTTTTTACCATTATTTCCAAATCTGTAGCTAATCCCTTTGTTCTTGTGGAAGTTGTCTGGCCTTGCCTGGGTACTGATAAAGCCTCCCTTGGGCTGAAGCAGAGTTCCACTCTCATCTTTGCAGTCTGCATTTAGAAGATTCATTACCTCCAGTGACTGTGGTCTGCAGTGGGACAGCAAATGTGTGGCTGGAGGATGTTCCAAAGTCTCTGTAACTGGTCATGGGCATGAACACTGATACTTCCAGCTCCTCTGGCCATTTCCCAGCAGCAGGTTGTAGCTAATATACTCTCACAGTGGCTGTAAAAGACTCCTGTGCCCTGACTAATCTATCTGATGGAATAGGATGAGTTTCAACTGCTAAACCCTCCCTCCTGAGGCCAAATGCTTTAAAGTAAGATCTGATGCAGATCCTTATCCAAGGACTGTCAATAATGTTTTCAGAGCACGTCACCTCTTTTTCCTTTCAAATGTAGTTTATTAATTTACTGATCTTACAAGTCAGATAGCAGTTAATATACACTATTGTGTGAATTGGGTGGAGTTGATTTAATTAATAAATAGTACCAAGTTTAGTTTTAAATTTACATTAGTATTGCCAGTAACAGCATGCAAAAGTCATAACTAGGAGCCCTCCTCTCCATACAAACACAGTAAAATGAAGAATTTAGTTACAAACTTCCCAAAAATTAAAGCTGCAATTCTTTTCTGTGTGTCTTCCGACTCTGAAGATTTAATGTTTCAGGCTTTTCTCCTCTACTGTGATGCCTAACAGCAGTTCCCTTTGTGGAAATGTTTTTATTTAAGGTCACTTAGCTACAGGGCTTGAAACATTTTAACAAAGTTGAACCAACAAAATCCAAGATGATGCAGCGAAAACCATTAAATATTACTTCTCCCTCAAAAAAAAAAAACAAAAAAAAACAAACAAAATTGGTCTTTCCATAGGTATATCTGGAAATATTTATCTCTTTGGTCATAGCAAGAAATAAAGTTATTTCCCCAGGTGGTGATGACTCTGAGAAATGTGTGGAGTGCTGCTCAGTAAGAAGTTGACCTGCTTGGCTCCAAACCTTTGAAATGAGGGTTTAGTGCTGCAAAGGGAGCCATGCACATGGGCACTACCATGAGACTCCAGGGTTGGCTTTAATAAAGGAGATGTGGCCTGGCTTGTGGCAGGACTGTGGTTTCCATCTTCTAGAATCACAGGCTTTTGCATTCCTTATTGTATTTATGAAAATTATTTGATACTGTGAATAATTCAGGAAATTTTAAGATTATTGGGCTGCCTTTTTAATCTTGTGTTTTGTTTTGCTTTTAAACACATTCGTTTTCAAACTTGTGGTTTCCAAATGGCTACAACTGTCATTTCTCTCAGGCATAACTCAATTAAGGAAAATCTCATGACACTTCATATTTTTTGGTTTATATGTAGAAATTCCCTGTCAAGAATAATAACATTTTCTAGTTGTGAGTTCTTGGGTTTGCAATCTTGGAATGTGTTTTCTATGGGTCTTCATAATTTTTCATGCGAGGGTGAACATTCCTGGTTTGCACTTTGAATGTTTGATAAAACAAATATACAAAAAATATGTGAGAAGTTAATAAGCATAAAAATGGGAATTAATTTTACAAGGAATTTCCAAGTATTTGTGCAGTGCTGGCTTTTGCACATCTTTTGCCTGAAGAATTGGTCTTCCTTTAAACATTCACATTTAAGCAGCTGGATTCATTATTGAACCAACGATCAACAGCCAAGGGATATGGCCTTTATCAAATTTAATAAACCTTTGAGGACTGCAGAAAGAATACACTTGTCTTTAAAGATCAGCCTGTCCAAATGAAAACTAAACAGGAACTCAGATCAAATTCTTGCTTGTGGATGCATTGTGAAAGCCAGCTGTTCAATGTTTTGCAATAGAAATTAGTAATTTTAACAAAGCATTATACTTCTTTTGATGGCCTATAATGTTTATTCTCTGTCTTGTTTTTTATTTTTCTCTTTTTTTTTTTTTCATTCTCCTTTGACATGGAGATCAGGATCTGGCCTATGTGTTGTAATATGCTAAAAGAAGTATACAAATATAAGCGTGTCTAAATATGTGAATACAAGTTAGGCTATTAATTCAAAGTGCCTTGCCATGTTTATTAATGTTCTGTGTTATGAGATTAAAGCTATAATTTAGAGTTACAGGAATTATAAACAACTCTTTAGCAAGTCATATACTAACCATAATAACTTTTAAAGGGTGGAGTGTAATTTATTCAACATTGTAAGGAAAAATAAGGTAAATGAGTTAGCTTAGGGGTGGGGCAGCAGCAAACTGCTTGTGGAGGCTCTTACTCCCTGAGGTGATAGAGGTTAAATGCATTACAGAGCTTATAGGCTGGCTCCCTAGAGAGAAAGGGGCCAGACGTTTCTAGCTGACATGTCAAGGACACCACACATTTGCCCTTCTGACTAATGGCATGATACTGAGCTGATAGCAAGGCTGCAGCAGCAATTTTCAGAGAGAAAAATGGAACACAATAGGTGGCTCCTAATTAGAGAGGAGGGCAAGATGCTGGCACAATCTTAGTGTTTAAGAGGTCCACTAACTGAAGGCACGGTGAGCCTGAGACCACTAATATACACTTGGAATATTATTAAAGTATTATTGGCCAGGAAGGCAGTTTAGGTGAAGTGTCCACAAAGAAGCCTTCTCCAGTATAAGTTTTGTAGGGAAAGTCTGGACATTAAACTTAGGCCAGGTCCTTCACCACTGAAAGCAGTCTTCTGCTTCAACTGGTTGTTTAAATGGGTTGTCTCTCAAGTTTCCACTCTAATTCACTAATTTTACTTAAGAGCAGCAGGATAGATACATAGGAGGGAGGGATACACTACAGTGATGGAGGGGGGATGTGTCATTGGATATGCACATGAAAGAAGATGCCTGGGGAGTGGCAGGATTACTGTGTGAAGGAGAGAAAGTTGTAAGGAGATTAGAGTATAAAAGGGAGTAAAGGGAAGACTTGGAGTAGGCAGGTAGAAGTGCAAGGAGGGAAGGAAAATGAGGAAGGAGGGGCCCTAGTTGATTTCAGTGTCACAGCAGAAACCAAAAGCTATTTCACATTAAATTTGGGAGCTCCTGACTCTTTAAAAAAACACCCTGAGCCACCAAACAATAACACTTGTGTTGCAGAGATCTTTTAGCTAGCAGATGCTGTATAGTAACATATTAATGAGTCTTGGGCCTGGAGAAACACAGCAAGGCAAAGCTGTGATTCCTACTTAAAAAGCTATTTTACTGCAGCTTTAAATCTCTAAATCTTTAAATTTAAATGGTTTAAATCTCATCAGAAAGTGTTTTTTTTCTTTTAATGTCCTTTTAACATCACTCTTCATGAAAGACTCAAATACAGAGGGGACCACATAGGTAAGCAGATAGTCTTGAATGTGGAACCATTAGGAGAGCAATATTGCTGCTAGATGAAAAATCTCTTGAGAAGTCTTAGACATTGTCCCGAAGAGCTTGATGAGAAAAGGAGAGCAACATGAGAAAAAGAAGGACTTAAAGAAGACCATCACCATGCCAGTATTTTCTGTGGCACTGAGTCAGACCTTTTGACAGAGGAAATGAGAAACTGAAGGTGTGGGTTTTACATGTTGGTTAGAATGGGTTTTGAGCTTAGCTGCTTGGTAGCAGAGATGTGCAAATGTTGCAATAGATCACACTGAAAGGTAGGTGGAAGGAAATGTTCCATTGATTAAGGTACATGGCATACAGAGAGCAACAAAAGCACATATTTACTGCTCCTCTGCCAGGCTCTTGCCTTTCCAGCAACCTCTCTTGCCCAACAAGCCTCAAGAATGCACACTCCCTTAATCCTCTGCTGGGAGTTTTGGGGCTTGGTAGAAGAAAGGACCTTCAGCAGCAGGAGGGAGGGTTGTTTGGAGAATGAAATTCAGTAAACTCCAACCTCCAAGTGAACCTGCTGGGACTGATTTGCTGCCAGCCCCTGGGAACAAAACTGCAGCACTCAGTTCCTGAATCCCATCAGCTCCCGCCGCCTGAAGGGTTCACACTGCTCTATCTGGCACCTCTTCCCATGTCAGAACAAGGCATTGTGTGTGTGATTTCAACATGCTTCTGGTTTTGTTCTAACTGCCAAGAAACACTAGTTGCATTATTATGAAATGATTGAGGAGTATTTGCTCATACAAATTATTTGTTTTAAGAGTTTAGTAATTAAATGTCAACACAGAGTGTTGGTGTCTGAAAAGCTCTTGTGTGAAAGCCCTGCTCTAACTTGAAACTACAATACACTGTTTCTCTTCTCTCAAAACAGATTTGTTTGAAACACCCTATTTGGTAGAATGCATCTTGCTGTAACATGCATGGTCTTTGGCCTTCAAAGACACCCTTGTGCAAAGGGCGTGTTGCATTAATTTGTTCAGCCAATTTAGGGTGTGTGGCATTAATTTGTTTGGCCAATTTGTTTAGAATCTGGCAGGGCATAGGCACCCAGTGCAATGTCTGTGCATAATGCCTGTGTCATCTCTACAGCAGATCTCAAGAGCAGGAGATTTACTGTGCGATGCCGGCCACACCTTGAGCTGCTGCCCAGGGGAACAAAGGCAGAACCGAAGCAACACGGAGCTTGCTGGGGGCGAGTATGGAAATGCATTTCATACTTTGAACAACTGGTTTCCACACACAGTGCCTGAGCTGCAGGAGTAAGTGCTGGTATGATTTCACTGCCAGCACTGGCTGTGCTCACCTGGGGCACAGAGGGTGATAATCACACCCACAGTAAGCCCCGCTTCACCTCGGTGAGAAGCCACATACAATTTAGCATGGAATAACTACACTTTGGTGCAGCAGTGTGTAGCTCATTGTAGAATGCTAAAGCCCATCAAGCTTTTGACTTGCATAGAAATAATGTATTTTAATACTTTATAATTTTATAATATGCTTCTCTCTCATTCCTATTTTCTGTCATGGTCAAGATGAATGGTAACGTGCTTCCCAAAATATTTCTTTGTAAGGACTGGCTAGTTATGACTAAAAATTGCAAAAGTGACCAAAGTCAAATTTAAAAGTAAACAACTGTTGTTCAAAATGTGAACAGTAATTAACTTCAAAAGCATTAGGCTTTGCATTGAATTGTTGATGAAAATCCTTTTCTTGTTCTTTTTTTTGTTTTGGTCTTAACAGGCAACAAGATCTGGGATTAGAGGTGATGGAAAAGACTGGAACACTTTCTATTTTCCACATCTGTATTCTGAGAAAGACAGGCATTGAGGTTGGTGACATCATGGAAGAGCTTTTGCTTCACTTAAGCCAGATTTTTTCACCCTGGGTTGAATTTACACTGTTGAATTTAAGAGAGTAGATGAATGCAAGAAAGGGTAGCAGGCCTAGATGTGTATATACATCTAGACTTTCTTATACACATTTATATTGTGAGCTGCTGTCAAAGGATAGAGTAGGCTGAGAATTGTGTACCATTTATAAAGGTGTCCTTAAACAGTGGTTTAAAAACACATGTACAAAGTCACCAGGTTTATTCACTGGGCACCCAGGAGTGAGGTGTCACTGAGATGCTGAAGACTGGAACTTGTGCTTTCCACATCACGTATGAAATGCCAAAAAAATCAGGTGTGCAGAAATGCTCCCATTTCCCAGAATGAGACTGTACATTTCAAAGTGTGTTAAGGATACTAATGGATGACCTACAGTGAGCTAAACACTGTGCAATCTAAAGCCAAGGGCTTTATGTCAGGCTTAGAGATTTTTGAATGGTAACACACTTTTCAAAGAGCCTAAAAGTAATTAGCCTTTCACTCCAAGTTGACACACTTATACTTTTAATATCAGGAATAAGGAAAAAGACTAAGGCTTCTAACCTCAAATCCATAGCAGCTTAGGCACCTTCACCTCGCTGGTTTTGTTATGACAGCTCTTTGTTTGGCTGATAGTGAGTGGTGTTTTGAATAGAAGTGCTTTTGCTGTTGCTTTGCCACTTTCCGGTAATAAGGGAGGACTTGGAGGTTATGCAGCAAGGTGCTAATTGACATTAACACTCAAGACAGGAAATGCTGACACAATTTAAAATTAACATCCTGTCAATATACTGCTGACCTGTGTTAAACATGTACTTTGTCAAACTTTCAGAATTAGATTTTAATACAGAAACAGTGTAATGATGGGAGTATTGCTGGTCTTGAGAAAAGTGAATTTAATACAGTGAGAAGTCACTCAACTGTTTCCCATTTTAGCTTACCTTTTCTCAAACAAGGAAAGTTAAGTTTTGCCCCAAGTGGTCAAATACATGTATAAAGCCATCTAAGCTAAAAATTATACCATATTTTTTCATTTTCAATTACTAAAATAAACTGTTTTTCTGGTCTTAGTTTATTTTAGATGTTCCATTATCAATGACAATGATTCCTGTATATGAATTTTGCAAAATACTGTGACACATATGGCATAATGCACCAAGCCAAGCTAGTTGAGTAACTTATCTATAAATTAAAACAAAAAAAGAATGGTGACAGAAAAAAAAATGTACAGCAACAAATCACAAAAGTGACTTACTTGCTAGTGTGTTATTCATTCCTTAACTACAGAGCAATGAGGATATTTCCACTTAATAGTGACTCCTGGCATAATTGGAGAAGAAAAAATGGTATCATGGCACTAGCTGTCAAACAAATAGTTACCAGGTGATGTGATGGTATTTATCAGTAGTTATTAAAAGGTACACAAAAACTTAAAGCACAGTGCAGCTCTGGGTTGATGCTGTACATTTCCTTTGGTTTAGAGATGACAGTAGCTAATTTTGTGTAGAACTGCCCCATTGACTGCTCGCATGCAGAGCTCTGGTGGCACTTGCAGAGTGGCACACTCACTAACTGTTATGTAGCTTTGAAGAAACAAAGGGTGCTGTTCACTGTTGAGCAAGTCAGAGTCTCCTCTTTGGAAAGGTGGAAGGCACAAGACAGAATGATACCCATAAGAGAAACAGAGCCTGCTGGGTGTGGTCTGGTCTGTGGAGGAGGCTGTTTGCTGAACATTAATCAGAGGTTGTCCCAGGCGTTAGGAACAGCGTGAAGAGAGGCACAGAGCCAGGAAAAGGTAATAGGGAAAAAGGAAGCAATTGGAGGAGAAGATTGGGCTGTGTGGAAGGAGGTGGAGCAGGGCAATTTGAAATGGGAGTGTTGGTAGGAGCAGACCTGCGCAGGCTCAGGGAGTGTGGAAACGTTTCAGGAAGGTGGTGCAAGCTGCATATCACTCCTGGCAAACTTTCTCTAAGAAAACAGTAAGTGGGTGGCCTGTTGCTGTATGCTGCTTCCCACTGACAGTTCCTGGGAGTGGGCCAATATTGTGTGTTGCAGTTAAGGTTACAGTGAGACTGGAAAAATATTGGCTGTAGCCGTGGTTCTGCAAATTATTTGCACAGGGCACCTATTTCCATTAATAACAGAGTGCTCTGAAAGGCGACCGTCGCAGTTTGAGTGTGTGAAAAGGGGGAAGGTGCTCCCACAGGGAGAGACACTGGTCTAGTGGAAAGTGATTCCTTAGAGCAGCTGCCACATTAGGTGGAAAATCTCTAAAGTAATATCTGCTGGGTGATCTTGTCCTGTGTTACAAGGTACTAGTCAAGCACATAGGAAAGCTGCTCTGATCTGGGCAGGAAGAAAATGAAAATTGTAAATGGAACGTACATCGGAGACTGGGACCTTTTCTCTGAAATTTTTTGGCTAAGGACTCTCAGAGCAAAATAGTCACCATCAAATGGTCTGTTTTACTCTGTTTTAGTTCTTTCCCCCAAAAAATACTTATTTGCCATTTTTCTGTTTCTGGCTTTCTGTACAAAAGCCAGAGCAATTTCTCAGTAAGGAGCTCAACTATCATGGCCACACTGTGCTCTTGGGGAGAAAAAAAATTGCCTTCCACTACAAAATGTTTACATTGGCTGCTGAGGTTTCTCCTGGTTTCCTCTGTTGGGAATGAATAATTAGGAAGTGAACTGGGAGGTGAAAAAGGCCTCTATGTGTTTAAGTCTAATGTCACAGCTTTCCAAGGACAAAGCTTTTAATACACAGAAAGGTTTCTCTGTCAAGCAGATGAATTCAATAGCTAAGCAAGACAGCAAGAAGAGGAGTCAAACAAAGCAGAGAATTCCCAGTGGGCAGCTTTGAGTATGCACTTATGACAGGTACTGCATGAAATGGATGCAGAGCACACATATGTGGGACACACAGGCAACACACATAAGGTGTTAATAGTCTTAGCTGATGCCAAGGAAGAAAAAGAGCAGACAGGGTCAGCTACTGTTTCCTGAGCTAAATGTTCTTTTTCTTATGGTGGTCAGAGCCAGGGGTAGTTTTACAATGTGCAAAACATGCACTTGTAATTAAAGTGAAACTCACACTGACAGAGAAAGGGGATGGTGAATGTTGACCTCACATGCTGCATCTGTAGAGCATTTGGGGACACATTCTTTCAGCAGAAGTGATGTTGGCTTCTGAAATTCTTTTTAAATAAAAGGTGAACAGGGATAAAGTTCTGTGTTAATTTGTATGCATGGCAAGAAGCCATTTCTCAGGAGAAGGCAGTGCTGATGGTACTTTGGAATAGTACTCTATATTTTTTTAATTCTCCATTCTTCTATTTGAAAACAGGATTTTCACCATTGCTTATAAGCAGTGAAAGTTAAAATAGTAAATAGGAGAAAGGATAAGTAAACCTATATTTTTCTTCTGTTTGTTTTCTGCTGTTAAGCTGTTCACTACTATGTTCACACAGCTATTTAGGCAGGTAAGTCCCCAGTGTACCTTAGTAAGACATCTGTCCAAGCCTGGCTTGTAAATTTATTTGGACATCTACCCTTTTAGAAGAGACTTGGAACAGGAGCCACTGTCCCAGTCTCTCTGCAAGCCTCTCGAGTCCCTGGGCCTTACCCGGGTCGGCAGAGAGTGGGGGGGGTAGCCCCACCACGGCCGACTGCGGGGAGACACTCTCTGTGCCCCGAGGGTGCTGAGGGCACTCAGGCTGGTTGCCTTCGTTGCAGCAGAGACGACCGAGACGTCGGTGGAAGAGGAAAGGGGCCGACTCCCAGCAGGGGATATTCCAAGGTTTTATTAAGGAGTCCCGAGGGAGCTCCTATACCTCAGGGGGTTCCTCCTGCCGAGAGCGCTGGGGGACGTTTGGAGCTTACATTTAAAGGGGGGAGGAAACTAACATAGATAAAATCCTACTGACCAATAGGTATCTCTGGGGGATGGGTGCTGGGGGGACAGACATACAAAACAGCGTATGGGGCAGGACTTGGGGGGTTGACCCTTGGCCCCTGGCTAATCACTCGACAACTTGGACCGAAACTTCTCGGTAGGGGGCTGGGATGCCGAGGTGACTGGCAGAGAGCCAGGGTGGGGGTTTTGGAGATCTTATCCCAGGAAAGGGATAACACAAGTAGAGGGAAAAGGAGGGGGGGGGTGCAGTCTGGGATAAACCATTTGGGAAAAACATGGGAATACAAAACCAACTACTTCAAGGTATTACAAAATATAAGAACGCACTACAACATCTCCCTCTTTTCGTTTAAATAAAAAAAGGAAGAGGCACCTAAACATTAAATTTCAGCTCGGAGTGCTATCAATCATCAGCAAACCAAGGCTGTTTTGTAAATTCTGCAGAGGTTTCTGTCCCTTCCTCAGAAGAGGTGGGAACAGTCACCTGATTGACCTCTAAAGGGGAAATAGCTTTCGAGATCAGTTTGGTCACAATGCTCTTGATGATCCCAAAACTGATCAAAATAACAAGAAGAACAAGCAAAACTAAAAATACAGATTTCAAAATGGATTTGACCCAGCCCGAGAGTCCCCATCCCTGAAAGAGTCCATCCATCCAGTCCGCTGTTTCTTGCTTGATGTCTTGGACCATTTGTTGCATCTTCCCGATGATTTTGTGGACATTTTCAGCTTTGGATGACAGATTCAGGCAACAGAGACCTTCAAACTCCTCACAACGATGATTATGTAGCAAGAGGAGAAAATCAATTGCAGCCCGATTTTGTAGGGTGGCTTGCCTTGTTGTTTCATCGTCTGCCAGGAGGTCTGAAAGTGCAGCTGATGTAATATTGGCCTGTTTAGCAACCCAACACTCTAGATGTGATAATTCACCTAGAGCTTTGGCTGCAGATACCCATGGCAAAAACACGGTGATCGCAACTCCTTTTGGTTTGGACCAATGTACAATTTCAGAATCGCAATTTGGGTCCAGATTCCTTAAATCTCTCTTTTTGCGGGCCGAATTGCGGGTGTTGGTTTTGGCTCGCCAATCCATGATTTGGGTTTTGTTGGGTGTAAACAGGCTCAGCTTTCCAATGGTGCATGGACCTCCGATTAGACGAGAGGGGATGCCTGCCCATGCCCTGTCCCCGCAAATGAGGAAAAACCCCTTAGGAAGGGCACGGGGCTTATTATCAGGGGTGGAAGGTATTCCTACTTGGGAAATTTTCTTACACCAAATTTTTGCTGTATAATTCACTTTGAACTGTTTGACTTCATGGTACAAATCTACTTGATCTTTTGGTGTAAACGTAAACTGAACACAATAGAATGCCTTGGCAGAGCCAAGGAGTTCAAATTCTTGGGGTTCTTTTTCTGCTACTGCTTGTCTATCAATTAATTTTGACCAAGGGGATAACGGATTATATACTGGGGGAAGGGGAGCAGCTAATGTTGGCGGAAATTCATCATATTTAGATGGGATCCCCACAAGGCAAGTGGACATCGGGTCAGACACAGAAGAGGTTGACAGGCAAATGTGATCTTGGTTGAGGACTCTGGCGAGGGTGGTCCACACATTTGCTTGGGGCTGTGGAACAATCCACATCTGACCTGGATGGACGGCTGTCAACAGAAGCAACGGAAGGATGGGGCTCATTCTGATGACACCAGGGCTGAGTTCAGATCAAAGGAAAACACTAAAACTGAAAATAAAAAATGTTAGGGATGAGGTCCAGGTAACAACAATTTAACTTTAAAGAGTCTGACGGCGCTTCCTCCTCCAGCAGGCACTGGCTACCTGTGTTGCAGCTTTGTCCTTTGACACCTTAGGAATGTATGGTCTCACCCACCTGGAGGGGATCCATCTCAAGCCTGAGGGAGTGGATACGCACGCATACCCCCTACCCCAGACTACGAGCTCATGGGGCCCCTCTATTTTCCAAGTTTCAGGGTCCTTTATGAGGACTGGCGGACGCACTTTTAATTTGTGCTGACTGTTCTCGTTAAAATGTCTTACAATAGGTGGGTTAAGGTTTTCAAAGGTACAGTTCAAAAAGTTCAGTGTGAACAGTGCTTTGGACAGCTGGATTTGAGGGGTCTCTGTTTTCATCACTTCACGTTGCCGGTGAAGAACCTTTTTTAGATTCTGATGGGCTCTCTCCACCACAGCTTGGCCTGTCGGGGAATAGGGGATGCCTGTTTTGTGTTCTATTCCCCATTGCTGCAGGAAGCTCTGAAGGTCTTTGGACTTGTACGCTGGGCCATTGTCTGTTTTGATGACCTTAGGGATTCCTAATGTGGAAAAGGCTTGCATGAAATGCTTCTTTACCTCACTGGCTTTCTCCCCTGTGTGGGCAGAAGCATAGATGGCACCAGAAAAGGTATCCACGGAGACGTGGACATATTTAAATCTGCCAAATGATGGGATGTGGGTTACATCTGTCTGCCACACTTCGCAGCTCTGCAAGCCCCTAGGGTTTGCACCTGCACTTAAGGTAGGTAGTGACTGATTTTGACAAGAAGGGCAGGTGGCTACGATGGCCTGGGCTTGTTTGTGCTTCAGATGGAATTGTCGGACCAAGGCAGGTGCATTCTGATGAAAAAATTGATGACTGATCTTTGCTTGTTGGAATACCTCTGGGAGCGGGGCCATCTTGGCTGTAGCCGCAAGGGCATCAGCTTTCCGGTTACCTTCTGCAATGAACCCCGGCAGGTCTGTGTGTGACCTAACATGCATCACATAAAACGGGTGTTCTCGGCCAGAAATTATTCTTACTAACTTAGAAAGTAATTCATATAAAGGAATGTTGGAAACTTCTTGCAACACAGCATTCTCTGCCCTAGACACTACACCTGCAACATAAGCTGAATCAGTAACTACATTTAAAGGCTCAGGAAACTTCTCAAAAGCTCTGACTACAGCGGCCAACTCAGCAATTTGGGGTGATCCTTCCACCTTGGCAATATCTGCTTCCCACTGTTGAGTTTGGGGATCTTTCCAAGTTACCACTGACTTGTGAGACGCACCAGACGCGTCAGTAAAAACTGTCAGTGCTTTTAGAGGTGTCCTGCTCTGAATACTTGTCAGTGATAATGAAAACTGAACATCTGAGTTGAAAATTTTGTGGGCCGGTCTGTGAATTGAAATTTGGCCTGTGTAGCTATCTAGGGCTAATTGCAAGGCTTCATTCTCTTGATAAAATTGCTCTAGCATTGCTTGAGACAAATGGCCTGATTTCAGGTTTAAGGGAATGTAAATGCAGTCAAAGTCACACCCTGCCAATTCTCTGATCCGTATCCTTGCTTTCCGGATCAATTCTGCCATCAGCTCCTGTGGCATTGTCATCCTTTTTGACCTGTTGTGACTGAGAAAAACCCACTCTATAATTAAGAGGGGATCTTTCTTGACCTGGTCCTTTTTCTTTGCCTGGACAGTTTCCCACTGAAAAATCATACCATGGAGATGTGGCAATTTGCCTAAGATGATAAATTTGAAGGGGAGACCCTGCTGGCACCTGTGGGCCTGCCTAGTAGACATGATTTCCTGAACTTTCTCCAGTGCGGTTTTCGCTTCCTGGGTGAGGGTCCTGGGAGCACTAAGGTCATCTCCCCCTTTTAACAAATTGAAAAGGGGGGCTAGGTCTTCGGTGGAAATGCCTAGCCAAGGTCTCACCCAATTTAAGGATCCACAAAGTTGATGGAGATCCGCTAAGGTTTTGATATCATGTTTGATAGTCAATTTTTGCGGCACAATGGTCCGCTTTCCAATTTCAAGGCCCAGGTACTTCCAAGGTGGCATCTTTTGAATCTTTTCTTCTTGGAGCTCGAACCCTGCAGCAACCAATGCATTGATTGTCAGGTCAAGTGTGTGAGTAAGCATGTCATCACTTGGGGCACACACCAGGATGTCATCCATGTAGTGCAGGATGATGGAATCTCCTGCAGCTTCACGGACTGGAGACAACAAGGAAGAGACATACCTCTGGCAAATCACAGGACTGACTTTAAGTCCCTGAGGGAGGACGGTCCAATGGTATCTCTTCATTGGGGCCTCCAGGTTAATGGTGGGAACCGAGAAGGCAAAACGCGGAGCATCGTCAGGATGTAGGGGAATGTGAAAAAAACAATCTTTGATGTCAATTACAGCTAAAGACCAATTTTGTGGAAGCATGCTTGGTGAGGGCATTCCTGGTTGTAGGGAGCCCATGTCCTCAATAACGTTGTTGATTTGACGGAGGTCATGGAGTAGTCTCCACTTGTCTTTGTTTGGTTTTTTAATGACAAAGACAGGCGAATTCCACGGCGACGTGGTCTCCACAATGTGACCTTTTTCTAACTGCTCTTGTACAAGTTCTTCAAGCGCCTTTAATTTGGTTTTATTGAGCGGCCACTGAACTACCCTGATTGGAGTATCAGTTTTCCAAATCAATTTTTGGGCATGGCGCACCTCAGCGACCGCTCCCCGAAAAACCTGCGGGTTTTCTGGGATGTCAATTGTGGTTCCCCATTGAACCATTAAATCTCTGCCCCAGAGGGGCTCTGTGTAGTCTAAAACAAACGGGCGAATAGAAGCTATTTTGCCATTGGGTCCCTCAATTTGAACAACGTTTTTTGACTGTCTTGCCAATTGAATTCCCCCTACACCTTGCACGTGTCCTGCTACATTTTGCAATTCCCAGTGTGATGGCCACTCTTTAGATGGGATAATCGTGACATCCGCTCCAGTATCTAAAAGTCCTTGTATGGACTTGTACTCACCACCACGGTGTAACCCACATGATAGCTTGGGTTTTTCTTTTCCCAATACCTGAGTCCAGCAGACATTGGGAAGGAATTTACCTCTGAGGGTGTTTGCTTGCTCCTGGTCCCATGGAGGCTCAGGTACTGGGATGGCTTGGGCTATGATTTGGCCTTTGGGCAAGTACACGGGTGGATGAGTACAGTGAAGCCATATGACAAATTGTTTCGGGTCTGATGATATGAGACCCGGAGGAATAATAATTTCTTGGGGTGTGTGTTTTGTGTCCCCAAGGACGACATACTTACTGTGACGCTTCTGGCAAAGCTGTGTCCAAGTACCTGGTTGTTCAGGGTTAACAGATATGAAATGCCAGTTAGTGTCTCTGAGATGGAGAGGTTCTGTCAACGCCAGCCTGTAAGGGTTGTGTGAAGAGACAGTGGTTAAAATTGGTCTGGGATTATTCCAATGAAATGAATGTTCTGTTTTGTTCAAAGCCAGTGCCTCGCTTGGCACCGATACATCTTTTACACTAGATTTCTTTTCCCTCCCCCGTACTTGAATTGAGCCCACCCTATTTTTGTCATAGCGCTGGGGAAAGGAGCGCTCTTTACTCAGTTTTTTGAGAGGTGGTCCTTTGGGGAATTCTGGTTTTTAAGCATATTGTATTTAAAATCTAAAAACTGCTTTTTCAGAGGGCAGCCAGGCATCCAATGCCCTAACTTCCCACAAAGATGGCAAGGTCTATTAGAGCTGGAGATTCTCTCTTGTGGTCTCGTGACATGCTGGAGCTGGCTGGTGAATGATGGCTCAGGGGTTTCCACTGCAGCAATCCTTCTCTGTGGTTTTGGTCTCTCGTCGTGGTCAGCGAGGGTAATGGTAACTTTCCTCTCACACACTTCAAGCATGGCCTGCAGCGTAGGCGTTGGGTCAAGAGGCAGGCTGAGGATAGCAGCTTTGCACTTCTCATTGGCATTTTCTTTAGCAATCTCGGTGAGGATTTCCATCCTGGCTCCTTCATTCTGAACTTGCAATTCAACAGCTTTTCTCAACCTTTCCACAAAACTCAAAAAGGACTCAGATGGAGATTGTGTTATTTTCAAATAATTTTCAATTGGAATACTAGGACGGAGCCCAAAGAAAGCTTTCTCAGCTGCTCTAGCACCTTCTCTGAAAGCCCTTGTGGGAATGCTTTCTGCCTGGGTCACGGCGTTTTCCCAACCCCCCTGTCCACAGAGGTGATCGAGGGATAACATATTACCATAAACATCACGAGCAGTAGCTTCATCAGCCCACAGAGCTGGTAAAATTGCTCTCAATCCTTTTTGCCATGCAACTTCCCACAAGAGATATTCAGAAGAGGATAACAGGCAGGAAAAAAGGTGTTTTATATCAGCAGGGGTTAAAATGTGAGCAAATACTGTAGCTTTAAGGAGCCCTCTAAAATATTCACTTGATCTCCCAAAATCTTTTTGGGCTTTGGCTAGTTCTTTAACAGAATCAACAGAAAGGGGGCTATAATTTGGCTGGAATGCCCCGTTTAAATCAGGGATATATGAGACAGGGGCAGCAGAAAAGGACTGTCCTGTTTCCGGGTTCTGACTCCCAGCGACAGCGTCTCTTATCACACTGTCCTGAGCACCGGAGGGCGGGCCGTGGGGGGGGCGGAGGGAGCCCGCGGCGGGCGGGCAGAGCTCTGAGGGGGCGGGGGCGGCCGGGGCCAGGGCGGGAGGGGCGGCCGGGGCCAGAGCGGGAGGGGCGGCCGGGGCCAGAGCGGGAGGGGCGGCCGGGGCCAGAGCGGGAGGGGCGGCTGGGGCCGGGGGAGGAGACGGGGGAAGGGCGGGAGGGCGGGTTTCGGGGGCGGGGTGCTCCGAGCAGAATGGGTTGTTGGGAGAGCGAAAGGGATTATGGGAAGGCGAGGAAACCACCATTGCCACGTGGTGTCCGCCATTATGGTCCGGGGAAGTTACCGGGCGCGTCTCAGGGGTACCAAGGCGGGCACAAAGGTTGTGAGACACGGTATTATAACTTGGGGAAGCAGGGGGGAGGGTGGGATTTCGGGAATTCAGGGCAGAAGTGTCCGGGTTGGAGACAGGGGGCCTCGGGGGGAGGGCAGGGGTTTGTGCAGGGGCTGGGAGTGGGGAAAGGGGGGTGGGGGAGAGAGAACCGAACTCGGAGGGGGGTAGATCGGGTTTCTGGGGAACAGAGATATTGAAACTGTTGCCAGATGGCTGTTCTTGCATTTTTAAATTAAATTTTACAACATTTCTTATCTGCAGGGCTAAAAAAGCAAATTTTGACGGAGATATGTCTCCTGCTTTCCCTGCCTTCAATAATTCACTACCAATTTTGTCCCAAAAAGCCAAATCACTGAGATTTTCAGTGGACACGTCAGGGAAGTGAAGGAAAAGCCATCTGACGAACTGTTTAACATCTGTTTTTGAAAATCGGATTTTTTCACTCTTAAGAATGTTTAAAAGATGATAATAGACACCCTTGTGAGATACAGAAAGCCTAGCACCCATTTTGGCTCTGATTTTAAATTTGTATCTCAAATTTCAGCAACCCAGGTGGGGGGGGGAGGAGAAAGAAGCCTACAGCTGGCAGCCTGCCCACAATAGAGAGAAAAAAAAATTCAGCCCTCCGCGGCGGGGCTGAGAACAAAGGGCAGGGAAACACCCCCTCCCAAAGAGGGGAAAAACAAGAGAAGGGTAAAACTTACCAATCCAACTGCAGGAGAGGGGAACGAAAAAGCCTGGGATGTTGATTTCCACCTGAAGCTGACTTCTTGGGGTACATAAGAAGCTCCCAGCTTCGTCCACAGGAGAGCAACTCACTAAAACGGAGTTTTTTCTTTCCTGAGGTAGCTTGCCGGCCGAAGGCTTATCGAACAGACTGAAAGTATGTCCGAGCCCCTTTCCGTGGGCTCCTGGAATGGTCCCAGAGCCCCACGGCTGGGCGCCAAGCTGTCCCAGTCTCTCTGCAAGCCTCTCAAGTCCCTGGGCCTTACCCGGGTCGGCAGAGAGTGGGGGGGGTAGCCCCACCACGGCCGACTGCGGGGAGACACTCTCTGTGCCCCGAGGGTGCTGAGGGCACTCAGGCTGGTTGCCTTCGTTGCAGCAGAGACGACCGAGACGTCGGTGGAAGAGGAAAGGGGCCGACTCCCAGCAGGGGATATTCCAAGGTTTTATTAAGGAGTCCCGAGGGAGCTCCTATACCTCAGGGGGTTCCTCCTGCCGAGAGCGCTGGGGGACGTTTGGAGCTTACATTTAAAGGGGGGAGGAAACTAACATAGATAAAATCCTACTGACCAATAGGTATCTCTGGGGGATGGGTGCTGGGGGGACAGACATACAAAACAGCGTATGGGGCAGGACTTGGGGGGTTGACCCTTGGCCCCTGGCTAATCACTCGACAACTTGGACCGAAACTTCTCGGTAGGGGGCTGGGATGCCGAGGTGACTGGCAGAGAGCCAGGGTGGGGGTTTTGGAGATCTTATCCCAGGAAAGGGATAACACAAGTAGAGGGAAAAGGAGGGGGGGGGTGCAGTCTGGGATAAACCATTTGGGAAAAACATGGGAATACAAAACCAACTACTTCAAGGTATTACAAAATATAAGAACGCACTACAACAAGCCACTAAAAAAAACTTTTGTCCATTTTCAGATACATCTTGGCTGATACAGGTGGGCCTACAGAGAGAAAAGTGTGGAATTTCTGTCAGAACCAGATGGAAAGGTGGATGGAAAGACAGTCCATATGGAAACAGAGGCTCAGATCCTCAACTGTTCAGTCATGGCTTGAGCTGCTCTTTTCTGCTTGCCTGGGGGAAGATCTCTCCCCTGGTGTTTTGAATTGGAGATTGCTGGGTAGACATGAAAATCTGCCCCCTGCTCTGGCCCTCCTAGACTTTTTAATCTCATGCACTAACCAAAGAATCAACAAGTATATCATCTTCCTTCCAGAGAGATAAGAGCCTCTAAGAAGCAGAGCACTCTGCCTTCCAACAAACTCATGCATAAAAGGTTAATTTAGAGGGTGAGATATCTGTGTATGTTGGACAAATGGGGAGCTGAAGGGATTCTTTTTATTCCTCCCATTCTCATAGCCTTGGCCAGTGAGTGCAGATTGAATGTATGACTTTACATTATGGAGCACCTCTCCATCACCCAAGCCTTTGTCAATTCACCAAATGTGACAATTATAGCATTTCAGAGATGAGACTTTCTAATCCTATTACTCATTCATCAACCTGCGGATGATAGCAGGAGCCAGATCGAACAGTGCCAAAAGAGCAGTGAGGAGCCTTCTCCAGTGCTGTGAAACTAGGCTTAGCTCAGGCACAATAGGTGTGTAATTTAAGGTTTTGTTGAGCTGAAATCCAATCACATACTTGACTGGTAGATCACAGAAAGACACAGACAAAAAGAATGAGATAATTCTACCTCACACAAACACTTGAATCCAGCTTTGACTTGAATAACAAGTGTGTGATCAACCTTACACTGTTTCTTTCTTTTAATTTTTTTTAAATTTTTATTTGAACCTAGAAATGGGATGGCACTGAAATACTTTGCCTACTTGGGTGTCAGCCAATAATATGAAGGAAAAAAAATACCAGAAGGAAATGGAGGTACTTGTTTAGATAAATAAATCTAAAAAGTACAGGTGCTCATTATATGAAAGATAATCAGAAAATTTAGCTTCCAGGCTTTGCTCAGTGCTATCTTCCCAGCATCTGGTACCTATTGCTTTTCAAAGATGGGGAGGATCTAGCAGAAATATGAGGACTACAAAGCTAAAAAAAAAACCAACCTTGACCATAGAAAGAAAAACTGTACTGTGAATATGATTGCCCTCTCTCTTGCTACTAAAATTCTCCTTTTGCACTGTCCTGTTTCAGACATGGGAGCTCCTGTGTGTGGGCAGGTGCTGCAGCCCTGTGCCACTGCTGGTCACATAACCACACACAGGGGACTGGGAGTGTGGAGGAGAGAACACTGCCTTTCATGGAAACACAAAAGTGAGTTCATTCCCTTCTGTGGTTAAAGGTGTAGCTTCTCATCAGATAGTGTGTTATTCATATTGGGTTTTGTAAAGGATAGTCTTCAATACAGATTACTCTAGGAGTGGCCTTAAATATTAACAAAATAAAGTGTAAGGCATGTCAGTTAAAAGCTTGGGGAAGAAAGCTTCTTGGAGTAGGAACCTCCATGTTTACGTCCATCATCAGTGCTTCCGTATAGTGTAGCAGTCCAGCTTCTCTGGCCAACTCTTCTTTCAAAACTAAACTTAAAAAAACGCATTTCCATAGGTTTTTTTGGGCATCTCAAGCTCTTTGAACTGACAGATTCAGTGGGATTGACTGTACATGGAATTTTGTGCTGGCTTGTAGGTGTCATGACACTCAGACATGTATAAACCCCAAACTAGAGGAGACATTAAAAACCTGAGAACAAGCCCACTGCTAGAAAAAAGGCAAAGTGTTTTAACAACTCAGGCCTGGCAGAGAAACAAGCCCTTTAGTGTAGTGGTGGAGAAAATATGGGGTTTTAAAGTCTGCAAATCAAGAAGTGCTTTCAAGCCACATTACTTGAGTGGATATGTAAGACTCCAAATGCCTTAGACCAAATTACATGGCCAGGGGATCTCTGAGGTGCAACCAGCTCATGAACATGGGCAGGGTGAAACTCATGTGGAGGGCAGCTGGCAGAGCTCCTCTGCAGCCACAGGTAACACCTGCACTGAGCCTGTGCCAAAGCAAAACAGCCAATTCCTGGTGTCAGAAGTGAAGTGGGTAGGGCAAAAACCCAAGAAGCCCAGAGAGACAAAACGGAAGGGGAATCCTGAGCATCAAAGGGTTAAATTAAAGTTTGAAGCTTGGCATTAGTTATGAAATACTAAAATTCAAGCAATGTTTTGCTAATGAAAAAGTAAATAAATTACCAATTTGCAGGATATCAGACTCAGAAGCATACAGAAACAACATCAATTGAAAGATTTTTTTCTTTTTAATAAGTGAATTAGTAGAGAAAAATCCTACAGTGATGAAGCTCATATTTAAACACAACAGAGGGAGATATTTTCAATGGCTCATAGGAATACAAGGAGATTGAGATATGTTCCAAACACAGGGAAAACAGAGATATCCACAACACAGTATAATCTGAGAAACTCAAATGGGGTTTAATGTGGTTCCCAAACTGCAGAGATCTCATAAACATAGTGATTTCCTTTAGCAGTATAAAACTCTGACATTTGACCAGCCAATTGCCTTGGGGACATTAGCTAAAATAGCCTCAGCTTTAAAATTGAAATATGAACTTCTAAAGGCTTTGGTAGTTGCTTTCCAGTGACACTGAGACAGCTAACATGACTAGTGGCTGCTGCTGGATATATCAGCATCCCTAATTTAGAAATAGGCTGAAGATTTTGGCTGTTGAGCTGCAGACACCCTCTGATCTGGAAATGTTCTTTCCCTTTGCTTTGCACATGTGGGTAGCTCAGCTGCCTTTCACCAACAAGAAGACAGGTATAGTTTTCACCATCTTTTTTGCCTGTCAGGAAGCCAAACACGATTGTCAGTGGTGTGTAGCAGAGCTGTTGTGCTGGGGTGGTGCTGCAGCTCCTCGGGTGTGTGCTCACAAGGGTGATCCCGCAGAGGATGGACCCTTCCATGGCCTGGGGAGGGCCCCTGCAGGGCAGTACAGAGGCTGCTGTTGCCCTCCATGTTTTGGGGAGGAGGCCTCAAGCATTGATGCTCTTAGCTGGCAGGTTTATTATTCCTTTTGCTGGTAGGACACAGTTTGGGTTCCTTTGTGCTGCAGCCTCAGCTCATGAGGGGCAGCCCACTGGGGAGCATACCCTGGGGGAGAGCAGCAGTAACCAGGACAAATGCAATTGTTGGTGGTCTCAGGGGGCTGCAAGTGCTCTCTGTGGGAGCTGTTTGATGTTGTTGGCCCCAAACTGAATCAGGAGGGGAAGGAGGAAACTGCATTCAGCATTCTCTGTATAAGTACATCTGCTAATGACCTGTGCCTGGTAAGGTGTAAATGTATGCACACAGTCAACAAGTGCCCTCTTTATAGACATGCTTGCACACTGTGCTGTGTTTTTATTCAGCATACTCATTTATGATGTTATATTGCTGCAAAGTGTTACCCAGATTAACAGAGAGAAGAGAAATGCTTTTTGTTGCTGCTGGCTTTTCAATACCTAGGAGCAACTAGAATGCTTTAGACTGTGCAGGTGAGCATTTGCTCACCTGTGTGGGTCCCTGACCCATCTCTCCTTTAGCAATCAAATCTGCTGTGGCGATAACTGTGTGATTTTCCTGCTTTTATCCAATATAACAAAGACAACAAGGTAAATCAGCTTATGGGTCATGATGTCTTGCAGCCACTGAGTATGTTGTATTGTGTGCTCTCAGTAGAAAAAGGAAGTAAGGACCTCTTTGGTGGTGTGGTCCTTTCAGCTCCATGGGTTCATTCTCTGCACACCAGCTCTGAATGCACCTGGGTGTCTGTGGTCTTCTTCAGGACAGCATGTGGTAAGGAGAATTGGGGGCAAATTTGATCTTCTCCCAACTTCTCAAATCAAAACAACCAGGACAAACATCACTTCTTCCCCCTTGCTCTCTTCCACCCAGCCTTTGCCTTGCCCCCTATGGCCTTTGCAAACCTGCGTGAGCTGTGGGAGCCCTGGCTGCCTCACTAAAATCCTGCTCTCTGCTGTAGCCTTTAAAAGGGCAACTTCCATGGGCCAGTGGTGGGTGTGTTTGCATCACTCTTCTTTTTGCCTTCATACTCTTTCCCTTGGTTCCTTGTCAAACTAAGAAAAGCTCTTGAGAGCCACAGAACAGGGGCAGCTTTGGCCCCAAAGAAATTTAAGTAGCATGTTTCTGTCTGTGCAGACCCCAGACTGCTGCTGTCTGCTGCTGTAAAGTGTCAGACTCCATTGCTTGGTGACTAACAGCAGCAACACTTAACAAAGTTGAGTGAGGATGATGGTTAAGCATTTCTCATCCTAAGGAGCTGCTATGGCAGCTGCAGAAGGCTCCTACAGTCTGGCTGTGCTCTGAATAACCTCTCTCACTATGGTTCACATTAAAAATTTTGATTATCTGTCAGGCTGCTGCTCCCCTTCTCTTCAGCTATCAGAGTTGCAACACTCTGTAGAAGTCATTTACTTGCCAGGGGTACCGTTAGCCCTTTGTGAACAATTAAGCTGAGGTCGGAGGTTGTAATATATCAAATTTGTGGACCATATTAAATTTTATTTTTACTGAAAGGAACTTTTTGTCTCTTTTATCAGGAGGAAAATTAAGCTGTGAACTGGAATTCCATCAGGCTGTCTACTGTAAAGCCTCGTGGCTTTAGAAAAGGGGCAGTACTGGTCAGAAATGACACCCAAAAGGTAAATTTATTTCTTTTTTATTAAAAAGGATAAGTTATGACCTGTACAGTATATCTTAAAGAAGGAGGGATGTTAACACGATAAACTGCATTTTTCCATTTCTTTTTTAAAGTCTGATCTTGCCAGGCTGGAGAAGTTCTGGATGGGAGGGAAGGGGATGCTAAGCTACCACTGAAGCTGCAGAATATGGCCTTACTCAGCCTCTTTGCCTGCCCCACCACAGAAACTTTTGGTTTTGGTTTATGGAAGAAATGTAGAAAGTTCTCTCCTGGTCTGAAAACAGCATGGAATTGTGAGCTAAATATTCTACCTATCCAATTATAAATGAACAAGCAGCTCAGGATAGGTTTTTGGAAAAGATTTCCTGTTTGATTCTGGACCTGGAAGTTTCTTGAGGTAAAGTTTTTAAAACCTTTGCAAACACCCTCAATCTGGGCCTTTTCTCTCACCAAACCCACCAGAAGTTTTGCCCCTTAGAGATTACTTTCCAAAGTTTTGTTCAGACTTACTGTCTGTGAACTTTTGCCATTCTAAATCATTATCATTCAATAAATGGAAACAATGTTATTATAAAGCTAAACTACAGTGAAGCCCTGTGTTGTTCACTTGTTTCCAGAGAACAGAGATTTTGGGATACCTGGTCAGCACCCAGCCAGGCTGATGCTGCCTTTCACCTCTCTGGGGCTGTACTTTATAAATTAGATTGTTTAGATTTTCTTCTGGACCTAAACATACAAGTGTGTGCTTGTTCTCTTCCTATAAGATAACCCTTCCTGTCCTGCACATAAATCAAAGCCCATGTGTGAGGCTGAGGAGCCTGAGCTGATCTTGTCGCTCCTTACACAACCTGCTCCCTCTGCACAGGTTTGGCCACCTTTGGGTTACCCACAGACGTGGTTGATTTTGTGCACAGTGCCTGATGGTATCAAATTAGGCTGCAAACATCCAAGAACCTTTTATTTTTCTGTAGGATTAAAGGATTGCCCTGCTATATTTGGCGTGGGTTTCTCCTCCCCTCTGTGCTGCACAGTGTTGTGTTCCACTCATCCATATCTCCTGTGTTTCCACCCTGAAGAAGGCGGAATTTCAACAGCAAGAAAAGGGATTCTATTGTGCTCTGCATAATTTGAAAAACACCCTGTGGGATGAATTGTGCAATTTTAATATTCATTATCTCAAATGCAGACAATAGAATAGACCTTAGTAGGAAGAACTGATTAGCAGATTACTGTTCAACTTGGCACATTATTTGATGATAAGTGGGTAAAACAGTTTTTCAGGACCTGAGTTTTTGGTATTAAAAAAGGAAATGTAATTGCTCTGTGGGAACCATTCTTCAGTAAACATACATGGGAGCTCACAGACCATGCACAGGTAGAACTGACTTTGTAACTCTTGGGCCTTACAGGTTCAGCAGATGAGACCAAGGGATTTCTGCTGCTCCCTCCAACTCTAAATGAAAGACTGGAGAAGGGGAGCATGAAATCAGTCCACAAACTAAATGGTAATGTTTTAATTACAATTCCATTGTTATTCTTCTTATTTGTCTATTTGTAATTGTGTAGTTTGCATATTCATTCCTCTCTTTCTCAAAAAGGTTTTGTTGTTGTGGTGTGGTTTGTTTTGTTTGGCAAAAGTTTGACTCCAAAAAGAGGATAAACTTGTCATTAAAAGGCTATAAGGGAAAGAAAGAAATAAAAAGGGCTGGTTTTCCTACATTCAAAGACTTCTGTGGGATAAGGACACAAGGTGGATATAATTTTGTAGAAATAGAGACACTAAGATTTTTGTAGACAAGAGCAAATGAAATTATGTTTGGCAGCATGATTAAGGAGTGTGATAAAATTTAGCCAAGCAAAAAACTCTTGTAACCGTCACCCACATGCATTTAAAGTAACCTGATAATTTTTATAAAGGTTGTAGTACTTGACAGTTCCTTTCTTCAAGTGAAGTCTTCTGGGTTATTCATTCTGTTAAAAACTTCAGTAAAATGCAGCACTACATGCTGGCTTAGTTCCTTTCCCATAGAAGACAATATTCCACATCTTTTTGTTTCTTTTTTTTTTAGCAAATAACATGTAATTAGTAGAATTCCAGTTCCTGTGAAAGAGAGAAGATGCTTTTACTTCACACAGCCATCTAAAGGAAGTAAGTTCATCTCCTTGTAGAAACACTGTAACAGCTACAACCTTCTGGACCAATTCTTTATGTCCTCCTGTCAAACATTATTCTTACTACATGGACACTTGTCAGGGTTTTGTGTCAGAGTGCCTCAGACTCATAAGAGCCTGCTGAGACAGTGCACAAAGCTGTCATTTCCATGGCTGCTTTGGTAGGAATGCAGCTCTGCCTCTTGTTCTGAGGTCAGGATGGGCAGTGTGAGAGGGTTTCTTCAGGCCTAAGCCAACCTCAGGTGTGGGAGATGCACAGGAACTGAAGCAGACTGGGGTGGTGCCTGAGCAGAGACCAGGGCTTGGGAAAGATTGACCTGAGGAACATTTTCTTTCATGATAAAGTTAAAGTGGCTGTCAGTTCAAGCAGCAGCCTCTGATACCTGGCTACAATTGCAGTGTTCTGTGCACCTACCACACAAGACCAGGGAGCAGGGGGACTCCACTGCAGCCTTCACTCGTGTAACCTGTCTGCAGCTGTCCCTAGACATGCTGGAAAGCAAGTCCCCATCACAGGTATTTCCTGGTGCCATCAGATGATGAGTAGTGACTGCCAAGGCTGAGAAAAGAACAGGCTACAGCAGACAATATTTAATAAGTGCATTCTGAGATTTTTCAGTTGTTTCCATACTTACGTATAATATATTTTAAAATAGCTGTGCTTGCCTATCTACTTTTTTCCCCTAGTTTATGCTGTCTCTAGGCCTGAGAACTTTGTCTTTCCATTGTGTGCTGTCTCACAGGCATAGCATAATGAAAAACCAATCCCCTTGCTTCTAGTTAATGAGTAGTCTCTAGTTTTTGGGGTTTTTTTTCAGGCAAGAATGTTAAAGAAAGCCCAGCTTTCAGCTATTAAAAATATTCAATGACATTTATGACAGATTTTCCACTTCTTCTTTCCTGCTGCACATAATCTTCAAGATCATTAAAGGGAAATTCTGAGATTTTCCATGCTCTGTGCTAATGTAGCACTTGTTTCATAATGAAGCTTGAAATGGTGGGTTTTTTCTCTGCACATGATTAATGCTAAAGTCCACATCCTTATCTGATAGAAAACACCAAGAACTCCACTGGAGTAAATGAAGTTAGGGTAATTTGCATCAGTTGAGAATGTGGCCCTGTATTCTGGCTGACATTATCCTGCCTGCTACCATACAGACATCAACTGGGGTGCTGTTGTTTCACTCCTATGTGGCATAGGAAGGGTCTCAGTGGGGGAGAATGAAAGTGGAGAATGGTCTTTGCCAGCCCAAGTTAGCAATAAGCTATCTGAAGTATAGGACGATTGAAATAAAGAGGAAAACTCACCATGACACAGTGAGGTGCAACTGAAACGACCTGAACTGGGTCAGGTTGCTCTGTTTTGTGTTACTCCAGAGGGATCGGTGCTCAGAGGAATTCCCCCAGCCCATCTCTGTGATGAGGGATGGGAAATTTCTCCCAGGTCCTGGGGTTTTCAGGTTAAACTAAACTGCTTATGGGCTGTACTCAAAGCCATGTGGAGGCTCTAACTACTACTGTGCAAAATGCCCTGCTCCTCAGGTGGAGCTGGCAGGAACCAGTTCTTCAGCTGCAACGTTGGCTTTCTATTTGCATTTGGATGGAAACCAAGAGGTTGTTTTTTTCTCTCTGACTTTGAATAGAACTCTCTCTCCTCCTTTAAGCTGCCCTACTTCTTAAGCAGTGATGCTGTTTGCAGTGCTGTAGCTACCTGGCTCTGGGCTTTTGTTTCAGAACACTTGTGCCATAACATTCCCCTCTGGAGGTGTCTTGCTAGAGGCACTGTCTCCCCTCCAGTCCCGAGGAGAACATGTCATGTCTCTGTGGCACAATGGAAACTTCTGGGGTTGTCATTCTGTCCAGCATGACTGAAATAGCTGTAAAATATGATGTGCATTTTTAGTAGGTTACAGCTGTGTTCTGTGAGCTGAAGGAAGAGAGCGTATACAGCAAAATAGGTAAAGTTTTTTACTCAATTTTTTACCCCAAATCAATTTTTGCAGTAGTTTTTCACAAGTAATCTTCAGTTAAATAAAACTTTATAAATATTCGATCTAGGCATTGTTTAAATCAGAACAGAATTCCTGTTGAATTGAAGGAGGTCAGACTGGGGCTCCAAGTGAAAATCAATACAGTTTTTAGCTCCTTTCTCCTTCTTGCCCGATGCAGCACTTACACATAAGAAAGTTGGCCAGCTGTGAGCTGGTGATTCAAGAAGGATGGGTATGCTTCAGAAACCATTGCTCCAGCTGTCTCAGGCTGTTCTGGTGAGCCAGAGGTTTGAGCTCTTCAGCCCAGGGATCGAGAATTACAAATGTGTGCTGAAATAGAAGCCAGAGTTCAGGGTGAGGACACAGCAGAACAAAGACCATTGCTGTGGGAGAATTATAATAAATGGCATGAAACAATGCATGATCATTTCAAATTCTTGCCAAATGTGACTTGTGATTGTCACTTTTCTTGGGAATATGGTCTGCTACAAAAACCAAAACAAACTCCAAAAAAGAACCCAAACAAAAAAACTCCAAACCAAATGACAAAAACAAAGCCAACCCAAAAAAAACCGCCAAACCAAAAAATCCCCAAAAACAAAGAAAAAAAGGAGAGAAGCTGGTGATTCTTTGGAATTAAAGGTTTAGGATATGACATGGGGAATTAGACATGGGCCTCCTTTTAGCAAGAACGTTGACCTCCATGCATAGTTCTGAAAATAAACCCTCTCTCCTGCTCAGCTGGATTTTTTTCTTCCACTGAAGAACAAGCACAGATGTCACCAGGGAAGAGAGTAGATCTCATGATTGGAAACTTTTGATGTCATTTTCAATGCAGTTGTAAACCCGAGTGTTGACATGTAGGTGTCCACGCCCAGGATATTTACAAACCAAGATCTGTGTGTGCCTAGTTTTTATGGTGGCAATAAAACATTGCCGAATGTTTCATGGTAAATTTTTAGGCTTCATCAATTATTGCTAAAAAGAGGGGTAAAAAGGCAACTTTAGCAGAATTGAGACTGTAATTCATTAAAAAAGCCTGGTTTTTACCATGGATTTAGAGTGAAAAAGCTGTTCTCTAACATTCTGGACCCTTCAACAATGTTTATCATAAACATGTAGTTTTGGAAGGTAGCTCCTCTGAAGTCTGGGCAAGTGATGATGACGCTCTGAAGTCAATAGGAAGGTAAGGTGGCAGTAGAGCCTAGTGTGTAGAACACAAAACTGGGACACTCAAGCCCCACTGCAGCACTGGGTGTGATTTGGATTCTCTCAGCCTCAGTTTCCTCCTGTGTAAACAGCAATGATCTCTTTTGTCAAGTTCTTTGAGGTCTGCAGAAGAGAAGTACTGTAAAAAGCCTTGCTTGCTATTATGCATATCTTCAAAACAAAGCTTAATGCTTCAGCTCTTTGCTGGGCTGGGTGAGTGTGCTTAGCACTTTGTGTGATCAAGCTGTAGATTACATAGGCAGTGGTTTGTAATAAGAGCCTTATCAGTAACAAAAACCCTTCTGTCATTATCAGACAAGCAACAATCGCATTTTAAAATGGTTGCCAAATGTGTTTATTTGAAGACGGTTGTTTCTACCATGGCTCAAACCATTGTGTGGCAAGTGTTCAATTGCTTCCCACTAAAGCCAACCTTTATAGCTTGGAAAACTCTGTTAGATAAATGTCACTTTCTGCCATAATTTGTGGAATCAATACAAACTGAGTCAAAGAATCACAAACAGTAATGTGAAAATAAAATGATCTGTGTTATGGTTTTTAAGTAAATGATGATAAACTAATAAATGCCATTAGCTGCTGCCATTACTTTGTTGAATTTAGCTGATGTTACTGTGTTGACTTTAAAAGCTATCAGCTTAACTATATAAATCCATTTGACATGTCTTTATTCAGATAAAACTTTAATACTGCAAGTGTAGCAAATTAGATGCAAATGCTCTTTTTATTTTAAGTATATTTAAAGCTGCCTTTTCAATGCAAATTTTACAGGAAATCTCAACAAGCTAGGACAGACATCTTAGCTGTCAGCGTGCAGCACTTTCATTTCGGTCTCAGGCATGAGAGCTGCGTTTTTTCCCTGCAGACTGAGATAATTAAAACTACAGAGAGATGGTTTTAAATATACATGATACACAGTTACTTAAATTGTGGGATAATGCATAAATGCAGCCCTTAACATTTTTTGATAGCACAACACTGACCAGATAACATAGCAAAGTAGATTCTAGAAAAAAAATCCTTGTGTAAACAGTTTAATGTTTCGGGTTGTTTTTCTTTTTTTATTTTTTTCTTTCCTTTCTTTTCACTTGAATTATTGTGGAGGCACAGAAATACCAGTTCAAAATCTGGTCTGTGAATGCCCTCATTAAAAAGATACTGATAGTATTAACTTTTTTTTTTCTTTTTTTAATTATGCGTTAACTTCTTTGTTTTTGAGCAGTCCATAACCTCCTTGGAATACATATCTATTTCAGCTTTCATTTGCTGAACCCCCTGAATGAGTTTATCCAAACAATGTGAATTTACTCAGATCTTTTTAAAATCCCACATCTCTTGTGGTTGATAAAGCTGACTTTAGCTAAGAAGAGTTGGATCAGGGTGATTTAAATTTCACAGTGAAAATGATAAGGGCTTTACTAGAAATAATAAGCACATTCAAATACTGTCATGGGCAAACAGTGGAATGTGCAGTGAGAAATTTGGCAAGGCTAGTCTTTTTCAGTGTTGATTTAATGAAGTAATGGATAGTAAAATAGAAAAAAAAGAGACTTGCATTCAGAGGTAAACTTATGTTAATTCCCTATCAGTAGTTTTATAAAGCTTTATTCATTAAAAAGCAGCATTAATGCTCTAATAACTTTTAAAATGTCACGCTGTTTAAAAACAACAAAAACCCGAAACCAACCCACCAGCCAGGGAAGAAGAGTCGTGTCTTTTGGCAGCTCTCTACAAAGTGGCTGAGTGATACCCTATTATTGTCAGGAACCACACGTCAGTTTTTGAGCCTGAGGATGACTTGTGTTTCAGAGGGGAAAAAAAAGAAAAAAAATGTAAAAGCTCATATCCATTTAAGCTCCAGGGCAAACAATAATTGTCCCCAGTTTAAAATCGTTTTGAACATTTGCTTGTCGACTTAAAGAACACAGAGCCTCACCTTTCTCACTCAAATGGTGCCCGGAATCTGCACAGCCCCAGCTGCAGAGGAAGGCTTGTCTGGAGATCTTACATTTGCAGGACCAAAGGATCTATGAATCCAGAGGTGCTTTTGAGTGATGACGGCTGTATTGGCCATGGCTGTGGACTAGCATAGGGAGAAGGGCAGGAGCAGCCAGGAGAAGACAAAGTTATTTTTCGAGGCACTCTTTCAGATGCCTTATTTCCTTCATTAACAGGGTTTGTGTACAGCAGGGAACTGGCATGCAGAATTAGTGTGGTCTGATGAGTGAGGCATTTGGGAAAAAAAAAAAAAAAGGCAAATCGCTTTCAAGAAGAGGCGAGGGAGAAGAAAAGGGAAGAAGCATCACTGTTGCCAAAGGGCTGAGGTTAAGAATCCCTCTGTGCAATTTAACAGTTTTTAATTCCTACATTTTAATGCCTCGCAGGCCATTGTGTCAGCCTACTTTAGCTCCTTCAAGGAGCCATCTCAGCGCTGCCAAGTGGATTAGCTCCCGGAGGGGCGGCCGGCTCCCCCCGCCCGGGATCGCATCCGCATCCTCATCCATCCCCGCGGGCTCGCTGCCCCGAGCGCTGCCCCGCTCCGCCCCCGCCTCTGGGCTCCCGAGCTGCCGCACCAAGCCCCAAGCGCTGCTGACAGCCTCGACGTGGGATACGCTCTGCATTTCACAGGTGCCCCTATGATCCTCCTTTTCCTTTTCTTTTTTTTTTTTCTTTTTTTTTTTTTTTTTTCACTCGAGGAAAGTGGTAAAAATCTAATAGAAGGCTTCCTTCCATCAGCGCAGCGGAGAAGTGGTCATTAGCAGACACGGAGAGATCAATATTCCTGCCCAACCTTTCTGGTTGCAGTTCCAGTCAGTAATTATATAGCTGTTATGAACCCATGAATATCGTGTATAAGGAAAAACTAATCTCCTCAAAACAGCTTATTTCTTTAGTTAATGACCGGAGAACTACAACTGACTTTGTCACTGACAACTTCTTCATGTTTGCTGCACAGACTTTGTAGGAATAAAATTATTCTAAGGTTAAAAACAGGAACAAAACAAACAAACAAAAAAACCCAACCAAAACCTTATGAGGTAAAATTCCCCCATCCACCATCACACACATATTTCCTGCATTTGGCTCATTACTGGACAAGTATGTCCTTTAAGACCCAGAGATTAATGAGCCATTTTACGAGACTAATACATTTTAAATTTTAACACTGGAGTTTGCATATATAATTGTACAATTATACGTTCGTTTAGATTTTTTAAAGATAACTAATCACAGGTGACTAGAACTGTGTGAAAAGGCAGAATTTATGTTTCTCCTGTTGTAGGAGTACTAAATCATGCAGGAATTGAAATTGTTTTCCATATGACAGATAGCTCAGGCAAGATTAGTCAGTCACTGTTTCAGATATAATGCTTTTTTTATTATGCATACTTGATGTGGGACTATTATATTTGTAACATATATTTCTGCATGCAGCAAATTAACTATTATGTAATGCAAGGACCAAGAAAGAATATCATTAGTTCTTGCTATCCCGCAGGTTTGAGCAGCTGGTGAAATATATACCAGTCATCCAACAGCTAGCTTCGTGTTAACATGTATAACAAAGCCTGAACGATTCCTGTTTGACAGAACTTTACCATGTAGTAATAAATAAGGCTGAATTATTGATGGCGAATAACTGCTAATATTATTATGACCTCAATTAAGTGCTTTTTTTCAGACACATTAGCAACAAAAGGTCTTCTCTTTGCTCATTGCTATTTTTTTCAAGTTCCACTTTGCATTAAAATCGAATTGATCAAACCTATTTGCCATTTCGCTGTAAGTGGGTAACCATAATGGGTAATCTATCAGCATGGTGCTCCCCTTAAAGCTATTAACACCTTTTGTTGTTTTACTCAAGTTTCTAAACGTGCTGAGAGGTTCAAAAAGGCAAACCCTACAATCTGTTAGGATTGCACAGAGCTGTGACTTGTGGCACTCTTTTAATTACCATACTTTTTTAACTCTACGGTTAAATACTGATATTTCTGACACTAAGTAAGTCTTTATTTACTTACGAAGCTGTGAGACAGCTAAATTAAAGCTGATTAGCAAGATGGCAGCTCTGCTGCTTGCAGCTGAGGTGAGTATAGCTGCAGCATGGCATCTCCCCTCAGCTCCCTGCTTGACTCTTAGTCACTGGGGCTGATATCACTCAGCAGCAAGACAAATAAAGGGAGCTTAGAGTTTTTCACCCTTTGGCAAATTGGCAAATTGTGTTAGTTACATGTACAGTGTGGAGCAGTCTGTTTGCAAGGGAGCTTTATAAAAGGCAGAAGGAGTTAATTTCTGGGGACAGGCTGTGTAGTGTGGATGCTTGGGGAAGTGCGGGATTACACTCATTAAAAAAGTAAAGAGCTAATGAAATAATCAGAGGAAGACTGAATAATCTGGAGAACACAAATATGGACCAGCTGTCTCAGCAAGGTTGTCTCTCCTTCCACTTGAATCTGTTGAAGATGGCTGCCCTTCTGGAACCATTCTTCAGGTTTGAGCATCTCGATTTTGGAGTTGCCTTACTAATATTTGTATGGAGCTGAATGGCAAAACCTGGAGGAGGTTCCTCGTTTACCTGCTCAAGTCAAGTCTAGGCTAAGAGCCCTGGTGGTATAAGGTTAATGCAATGGCCAAGTCAAAGTGTGTGGTGCCTGTGTTGATCAGCACAAAACCCTGGTAAGGTTCTTGGTGAAAATCTCAACACAAAAGCCTGGACAGAACAAGCAGGGGAAACCTTTATTCCTGCACATGCTGTTTATATTTTTAATTTTTTTTTTACTTTGTGGTTTGTTGGATTTTTTTTGGTTTTTGGGTTTGTTTTTTTTTTGTGTATGTGCGTGTGAAGGTGATGGTATTGTAGTTTGTTCTTGGTTTTGTTTTTAATCTTTTCTGTTCCATTGCGCCTCTAGTATCTTTAATGAGTGTGTCCTATGCATGGAGAAGCCCAGCTGGGGATGTGTTCCCTCAATGGATTGTGTAATGGGAAGGAGCTGCTGCCAGCCCAGAGCAGAAGCTCCTGTTCCACTGTGGCTTCAGAAGTGGGAGTACCTCGGTGGAAACCTCTGTACAGGGTTTGTACACTGCATGTGTGTTTGGTGGGAGAGCACAGTTGGTGTTCCATAACAGGCAAAGGACAATGTCTCTGCCTAGCAATTGAAATGCAGCCTGGGGACCATGCAAGCCTGGTGCCTGTGACACTTCATGAAAGGGTGAGAGTCTTGTGAGTTCATTCATAGCTATTCTTACATCAAATTCTCTTATTTGCAGTGTCATGAGTGAAGGCAGAGATCCCATTGCTGGCACAAGAAGAGTCAATGGTACTGATTTAAGCCAGGTTACACCTTTTACAATGTTCATGTCAGCTGTGGTTTGGGCCCTTTTGCTTCTACTTAGAGTGAGTCAAAAGCAGGGTGAAATGTAGGAATATTTGTGTTGGCTTCAAAACATGATTGAAGATAAATTGCTGTTAAGCTCCATTTCTGTCTAGCTGTTGATACATGTAATAAGGCAAATTAATTAAGAGCTTATACTCACAATATATAGGGATTTCAATTGTTTTAAAGTGGTAGTTAGTCTTTCAGCAGCTAGAGGATACACACGCCTGAGTTATTTTAGTAGATCAGTGCTTCCAGAAGCATATGTTTAGTTTACCACACTTGCAGTTTCTTCATGTCAATCACCTTTTGTGCATTTTTATCATGCGTTGAACAAACCAAAACTGTCCTTTGCCCATTTTATGAGTGTCCTGCAAAGCAGGGAATGAAGTGGGTTGATGACAGCTCATCCATCTCACTGTTTTTGAAAGGGATTCTCCTACTGGACATCATGCAGAGCAGTGCTTTTTTGAAGCCCACCCACCTAGTACTAGTCCCCCTTCAGATGTGATTGTATTTCCCTGAGGCACTTCTAGGAGTGGTAAATGTGCATCATCAAACAGCAGATTTCATAATGGTATATAGTGATGTTGACTTTCCTGATGCTTCAGTTGCTGTTGTCTTAATGTAGGCTGTCGCTCGTATGTCAGCTGGAAACAAAAATCAATAAGCAATGAGAATGGGAGTGAAGGGGAAACAAAGAAACAAAATGATGAACAAGAATTCGGTATCTTCCCTCATAAACTTTATTCAACTGGTGTGTTTTACCATTTCACAGGATCTGCAGATAATCCCCACAGTCTCTCAGAGTCTCAGAACTCTTCCCATTTCACGAAGAAGGAAACTAAGGCACAGTGGGCAGAAACTGCTCCAGCTCCTCAGATTTACCTCCAATAACCTGAAACAATTTGTTCAAGGGCGCTCAGAATCTGGGTAATTATTCATGTCAACCAACTCCTTGTTCCCAAACCATCTGTACCCAGGCTTCCTAGGCCTATGTGTTTTTGAGGGTGTGATATGACACACATATATTATGAGGGTATAATATGACACACATATTTAGTCAGCTGGCAATTTTAAAGGAAGAAACGCTATTATTTAAGAAACATTAGAGGTGTCTAGCACGCTCTCGATACTGTCTGCTCGGTCGTTTGCCCCTGTTTAGGTGTGTGAGGTGGGCAGTGTCTCGTTCTCCCAGCAGTGGAGGAGCCGCAGTGTTTTGGGCATCCTCACCCGCCCGGAGCATCCTCACCGCCGGGCGGGAGGGACACGGCGCGGCTCGAAGGGACCGGCAGCGCCGAAAGCCCGCTCGGACTTTAGTGAGATCCTTCGTGAAAGCACCGAGGCGGCCACAGCTGTGATTGAGTGCTCGGCCCTTCAGTCCCTACTGCTGCGGTCTGTCCGTCCGTCATTGTTTACTCACAATTAAACTCTTTGCCGTTAATTTCCCTCTCTGACGCTGAATCGGTCACACGGCCCCGGCTGGTAGAGCCCGGGCAGATGTGTTCTGCACACTTGTGTGAGCAGGGCTGGGCAGGCAGCAGCTCCCGGCCCCGCTCCCAACCCCGCCCGGCCGCCGGCGCGGAGCTGCGGCGTGGGAAGCGCTGATTCTTGTCAGCCTAAATTTCACACCGGAGATAACAAACGCTTGGAAGCCAGGCACTGCTCAGAGGAGATAAACGTATTTTCCCCCATTAATTAAAACGTATCTGTAAATTTAAGCGGAGATGGTGGCTATAATAAGTTTTGAAGCGGTGACAAATGTCAGCAGCAAAAGGCCTGAGATAAGACCGTGTCAGGTCCCCGTGCGGTGATATGTGTGTGCCCTCACCCCTAGCAAGCTGGAGCATCACACGGGTCAGGGGTTGTGGCTGACACCAGGCAGTTCAAGTAGCCTGTAAGAGGGGTTCTGGGGAAGGAGAGAAAGCCCTACTACAAGTGTGGTTTGTGCTCATCTCATAGGTAACTTGGGGGCTTTCAGTGATTTTGAATATTTGGTATTTCCCTAAACTTCTCTCTTGATTCTTTGGCCTCAAAGAAAATACTTCAATTCAAGCTGTGTATATTGGTGTGTCCAACATACCTGTTCTAAAACTGAAGTGATGTTAGCCTCTAGAATATTCGTGGATTTCTTTATAAACTTCCTTTGTTCTCCCTCAGCCCTTTGCTGATCACATCAGGGACACTGTAGGCAATTATTTGAAGCATCCCTAACCTATTCTGTGTGGCATTTCTGGTACAATGTGTGGGTGTCTTTTATGTTAAACACAAGAATGTTAAAGAAAATTGGGAAGAAAACAGTGGCAGTGGGATTCCATTCCTTGCTGGAGGTGGATACCAGCAATGGTTAGAAGTGCCTGATCTTGACTCAGTTAACACTGGAATTGTCTTGTAGCTTTTATTCCCATTCTCTATATCAAGGTATGTGATACATTATTTGGGTCCAGTTTTGCTGACTGGATTGCAGCTGGGGGATTCTGGGTGGAAGCTGTTCCTGGCCCAGCTGTCCCTGTAGCTCTAATGCTGCAATATTTTCTCCTTGCAGAACAAGAACAGAGACAGGGACATGCCTAGGAATGCACATCCAGCTTCTCAGGGGAAAAAAGGTATCTTTCCTTCTTCCTTTATCATCCCTACTGAACTTGCCAGAAATGTTTACCATGGAGGTAAAGATTTGTGTCTTCTTTCATGATAGAGACCATCTCATTCAGCTAAGTGCTGAGGATTTAAAGACTTTTGGATGCTCCTGACTTGTTCTTTGTTTAAAGCAGTGACTGAAAGGGATAAGTATGCTGGTCCCCATTTGGACCTGTGGGCCACCCATTCTGGTATTACAAACAGATGGTTTAATTTGATTTTCTGAGTATTTGTGTACCAAACCAGGAACTCCTTCTCTAGTTCTTTGGCTTAAGGCTCTGTGACCAGGTCTTTAGGACTTATTCAGCTGGTTATTAGGTATGAAGTATTGCTTTGTTGGTTGGGTTTTTTTCTGGTTTGTTTGGGTCTTTTTTGGTAATGTTTATATGCATGTGACTATAGGAGGTACTCAAAAGAGCAAACTCTGCAAGCCTTTTCTGATGGGGTCATTGTGGTTTTGTGAGGCATCAGTACAAAAGATGGCAAAAAAATTGAAACAGTATACATTTAGAATCCCTAAATTCCCCTAGATGTTGGTGGGAATCAATTGGTCATTCTTAACATCTGATTTTTTTTAAACTTTTTTTTTCTTATATTAGATTAGCTCCTGTTACATAGTAATTATCTAAAATATTACATAATTTGATACTATTTTCAACTCAAAACATTAATAAAGTACATATTTCAATTATTTAAATCTAACTGCATTAATAATTCAAAGTGAACATGTTATTTGATCAAGTTCCTTATTTCTGTAATTGCAGTGTATCCACAACCATGTTCAAACGTCTTTAAATTTATTACTAGAGAAATACATTGTGCATATTTTTGTCACAGAATTGATCATAATGTTGAAACTTTTATCTGGAACATAGGTGGCTTATTTCAGACTGTCTAAATAAATCAAAGTATATTGTGTCTTTTCTTGTAAGGCACGTTTTATAAATAGTGTGCAAATTTAGAATCTGGTTCCAATAAGTGGCTGTGTTGTACTGATTTGCCTTTTAAATTCACTTTTGGTGAAAACCAGTAAAGAGCTACTTATTTTTGCACTCACTTTCCATTGGTTTCAGTTTTTCAAAAATGTGTAAAGACCACATGAAAGGAGGAAGGTGCTTGCCTTGCTGTCCTGTAACCTTGTGTCATGTGTAACTTCTGCTCTGCAAGTTGTCTTTTCATTCACTTCCAAATTAAAGACAGGGAGTGAGGTGTAGTGCAGGTGCCACCTATGCTGTGTCAGTTCACTAAACCCCAGGCTGTGCTTTAAAGTAAGCAAGGTATTCGCTAATTTTAGTTTCTGTAGAGCTCCTAGGATGATCACTGGCCTATTGTAGATGTTCATGATGTTTCATATTTTCATAAGTTTATGATCAGTCACCTAAAAAAAGTGATACCACCAACTTTCCCTGCCTGGGAAGCTGACAGTGTGCACTACACACTTGTCCCTTGGTGATGTATTCGGCAGTGATAACTACTTTTTAAAGATTGGATTTAGCAACCCAAGTGACATTTCCTAAAGTGACCTTAGAACGAGATGCTCGGTGAGAGGCACCACCCCAAAGGCCAGAGCTCCTGGACAGCTGCTGCCAGCTGTGCCCGGCTCCAGCCACTGCCATGGAATGCCAGGGTCTGCCCTGATGGGACACGGGCAGCAGAGCCACTGCTGTGTCAGCCCCTCTTTGCTGCGGGACAATTACGGGACATTAATCCTTTTGAAATGCCCTTCCTAATTCTTGCAGTTTTGTTCCAAGTTTCTCCTCCCTCGAAGCCTACACATTTTATTAGGTATTGTGAGTGGCTACACCTGCAGTTTTAAATGACTAACACAAATGTTATAATGGTGGCCATCAGTCAAAGAAAAAGTTCAGAGTTCAAAGGTCGGTCTTTTGTAACTGGCGAGGAAGAGCTAGTGGATAATAGCTTGTTAGTGTTATTTACCTCATTCAGCTGAAAAACTTTCTGTTGTGTAAAGACATTTACGTGGGCAATTCTGGGCATTGTCATTTGAATAGGGGTTAAATTATTCTCTTTTGTCATTAAGTGATCCTTGATTGGCAATCCATTACACAATGGGCGATCATTAAGGGAAGGCCATAAAACTGTTACACCATTTAAGAATGAATGGTGAATGAAGCCAGATATCTCCAAGACCTGTCGTTCCCCCAGCCCCCAGACTACAGCTGCTGGAGAAGCAATTTAAAGCAGAAAGGACTTGGAACAATTGGAACAGTCACTTATTCCCTAATTTTGTTTTGAAAATATTGACACTGAGGTGAACAGTAGATAAGCCTGCTTATGGCTACCTAGAGTGTGTTTAGTATTGTCAGGTCTCCTGATTTTATTTTATCAGGGTAAGCATGAGCAAGGTTGCTCTGTTTAAAACAGTCTGGGTACTGAGAATGTATCAGAACATCTGTCTTAGAAATGAAAACAAACCGTGGTATAGTAATTTCAGAGAAATTATGAAAATGAGGCAGAAACCCAAATCAAAGAACTCGAGAACTGGCTGACACAGAAGGAAGTGCAACGTGCTTGGTGAAATTGCCTCCAAATCCAGATGTTAGTGGTGCTCTAGGCCTGAGCCATGGCTTTTGTGGGCCCTAGACTGATGGCTGCTAATCAGACCCAGATGTTTTCAACCCTTAGTTTTCTGTCAAGGGACAGACATGACAGGCTTTTCAGTCTACTGTAAATCACTTCAATTGCTCTGATGTTTAAGGTAGGCCAGAGCCAAGACTGTTCAGTGCATACTTCCTAGGCACTGGTTCTGTGTAGGTAGAGCTCTCTGTCCCCAGTATGGTCCTGGCTCCTGTTCTGCCTCCCCCGATCTATTTCACCCCACTGGAGGAGCAGGGAGGCTCAGGGGAGGAACATGTGGCTCAGACAGGACAACTCTCTGGTCTTGACTTGCCTCAAGTTAAGTTGTCATAGGACCAACACGAGGAAGTTCTCATGCTGTAGCAAAGTGATGGCTTCCAGCCAGTTTTACCTGGCTTTACCATCCCCAGCCTTTGCAGTTACAATGCCCTAGGTCACCCCTGGGGACTGGGTTTTCCAGCAGCTGTCCAGACAGTTTCACCCATGCTCTTGGGAATGGTGATTTTTCCATGACTCAAAAGCCAATGTAGCATTTAACTAAAACTGCAGAGCTAATTAACTGCCTTGCTTCTTTATATTCCAATTACAATTGTGGCTCAACCCACTTGAGAAGGAGCCTGTTACGTGGCCTGCAAAGAGACTTACTTTTTCAACTACAATTAAAGAGAGGATTCTTTCCCAGTAATTGAAGATGTGCTGCTGCAAGCTGTGAAAGCAGGCTATAAACAGCCCACTGTGTGCTGGGGAAACTGTGAGCTGAGGCAGGCTCTGCCTGAGCTTTTCAAAGCCCCAGATGCAGAGTTAGACACCCAGTCTGCAGACACTCACTCCTTTGCTTGACTGGGAAGGATCCATTGTCTTCAGGGCCTTTGGAGAGTACCATGGTGACAAGTGTATGAGATCAGATGTTATGCTGTAAATCTGCCTTTAAAAGGGGAAAAAAGAAAGGAAATAGGAAAACATCCATGTTTTTACATTGAAGTTCCAGCCTACCAATAGTCAAAGATGTTTTGAATACCAACAGACAAAGCTGTTTTAATACATTCTGTGTATTTTCCAACATCTGAATTTCTCTTTAAGCTTGTACTAGGTAAATGTTACTCAGTTGCCCTTTTAGAAAACAACAATTTGACTTTTTTCCCCTCTTTGTATTCTGACAAATATTGGTCTTGATGAGTGTTAAGGGAGTAAAAACGCTAAACATCAAAGTGCTCATTATCAACCAGCCAGCTGCACTCGCCCCTGCACCTCCTCATCACACACAAACCTGATCTTTTCTGTGGGGACCATCTCCCCCAGAGACACAGAACAAGTTCTTCTCTATGCTAACAGTGCACAACATTGTCAAATGATGTGTAATGATTTTATAATGTGAACTAATGCCACTAGGGACTGAACTGAGACTTCTGATTTCATTACACTCAGTGCTGAGACTGGTTTGGAATATGAATTTGGGGCAAAGATAAAAGGCTATGTTGGTGTCCTTTACCTATCAACCAACCCTCTACCAGTATTACTTGACATGGATCCAGACAAGGATCCCACCTCATATATCTCAGGGAAAAATATTTGTGATTGACATGTGTTTCTATCAAACACCATGAGTGCTAAAAAGTACCTTTTACATGCCATGATTGAAATCTTAGCATAAGTCAGAAGAAACTTCATCTCTGTGTCAGAATCAGCCCCTGGCTGGCCAAGATGATGTTCCTAAAAGCTGCTGTTGACTAATGCTGGTCTGCAGTTTTTGTGTTATAACACTTAAAGGTGAGATTTTGCTCTTTCAGTTTGTTTGTAATTAAAATAGATGTATTAGTTAACCTCTAATTTATAGGTAGCTCCAGAAACATAAAGGCAATACACTGTGCCCTAGATTTATGATCTATTTTGTTGAACTGAATAAAACCTTTTTATACAGTGACAGAAACATAACTAGAGTAGCAAATGGTGCTCCTTTACCTATTATTATCTGTGTTACCGTGAAGCCTAGGATACCTGTCTGATTTAAGTTATTTCATCTTTCTGTGTCCTAGGAGACTGTGAAAAATAGAAAAAAATGCCATAACATTTTTCTCCAGAATGGATAATATGGGAATTAGCTTCCTTTTTCATTCTGATGTAAGGGAAAAAAAAAAAAAAAAAACAAAAAACCCAGGCTTTCAGTCAAATTCTCATCTATTGTAAGTATGTCTGGTTCTATTGTTTTCAAGACAGTTTATCCCATTTGTACCAGCAGAAAATGTAGGCCATGCTAGTGACAGCAGGGATATGAACACCCAGAGTCTCCAGCTAATTTTCAAATGTAATCTACCTGCTAATGTGTGATATGGGAACTAAGTGTCCTTTATATACTCTTAAAGCACTTCTGATGCAAGAGGGATAGAAACTAATCCACCTTCAAAGGTAATTATATTGGGAATTACACTACTTCATGCAGTAAACTGTATTCAGTACCCTGCCCTTTTTTCCCAGCTCTACACCATTGCCCCTGTTTTAGATATGAGTAAGAGTTAATCGTAAGTCAATTAAATTCAATGTGTGAAATGGAAAAGAGAATCCTTGCAAAGATGTAAAAGCATCTAAAAATATAAGTGGTGATTAAGCTTGTTTCCTCTTGTGCTTATTCATACTGGACAAATGATTTACTTTCATCATCTAATATATTTAAGCTATCTTGGTTGTAGGGGTCACAGGCACTGTGAGATGGGAGGAAAGACAATACTAATCAAAAGTAAGCCATGCCACTTCTTTTCTCTAGTGCCGCTAATCTTAATTGAATCAATCTCGTGGCATATGTTGACAGTGAAAGATTACTCGAACCTGGGAGGCCAAGCTGGACAGAGCTTCCAGAATAAATAAAAAAAAAAAAATCTTTCTTAATCATTAATTTGTTCATTCACTCCCATTTGCTTCCATTCTTCAATGTCTTAGAAGACGTACCCCATGCAACCTTCCTCTTTAGCAATCATTTCCAAGTGTTCCTCCCAATAAGCTCATGTGCTTTTGAAGAAACTAATTTGCCTGAGATGAATACAGCAGAGATGCTTTTTTTAAAAAGAGAAACGTAGTTGGATTTTATAAAATTGAGCATTTTGTGAAAAAGGATAGTATTGATTCTAATGAATTGCAACAAAACCGAGTTAATTTTGGAACTGAAATATGGCTTGTTAGAGAATATTAGGTAAACCCTACTTGGCCTAGGATGGAGTTGAGGAGTGGTTTATAACCTATTCATGGATTCACAATAGCCCTAGTCCTATGAAAATAAGGCAGAGAAGTGAAAATCCTTTGAAGTTCATGGAAAAACTAGAGAACTTCGTGCAGACATCCTAAAGATTCCACAAAGCTATAACAACCAACAAATAGTAATATTCTATCAGATTAACTTCTCCTCCAGGATTTTACTGAATTTGGTACTATTTGAATGCCACTGTTGACTGTTACTTTAATTTTATTATTATTTTTTTGCTACTGAACAAGAAGTCTACCTGCATGTTTGTGTCTCCTTCCCCAGTTACCCAGCACTATATACATACATACTGCATTATAGGTTCATTGATGTTGCAAAGTTACTTAAATTTGTTAATTCATAAGATTGAGGAAGATATGTAGTGGATGAGTTAGGATTTCTGATAGCCTTCATATCTACAAATGTTTGTGTTTGCAGAATAATGAATGTGAGAATCTTAAAAATCTAAGACCTGAAAATGAAGTCTGAAAGGATAGAAGTATCCTTGCAGAATCAGGACCTTAAAGTTTGTCTAGAGATAAGACTAGATTAAGTCTACTCCTTCTAACAAATAGTTTTAATTAAATAATGTTGGTAGGTGTGAAGTTAAGGTTTTGATGAACAATACCGTTCATATTTTGTGTAATTCATTATGAACCCGTATAATTTAAAACATTGCTATATTGTGCATTAATAAGACTCGTATGCAATTAGATGGTATTTGATGATGAAAAGCAGGTTTACTGGTGAGGTGCAATAAAATCTCTAACATAATAGCAAAACCTTGCTTGAGATGTAATGGCTTGTGCTGAGTATATATTGTCTACACAAAATTTAAATATAAGACTGTGTAAATAACATCCACTTATCTTCCCAATACATTTATTCTGTTATAAAGTAACTCCATTTTATTATTCCATTGGATTTGGGTATGAGCAAGAATTAGTCCCTTAAGAGACATAGACATTTAGGTCATTGCACTTTGTAACTTGAACTTCTTCCCAAAGCAAGGAAATCACTTTTACCCTCTTATTCTGGCATTGAAAAGACCAGGTCAAATATATTTCTCAAAAAATGAAAAATCCTTTATATTTTAGTAGCCTAAGTCAATGTCACTTACAAAACAACCCAAGAAATTAAATAGAAAACCCCAAACATTTCAAGTGACAAATAATTTAATCCATATTTAAAATCAAGAGAGCGTATTTGGTAAAGTTCCTGCCTCAAGCCTACCCTCTTTAAAAGTGCCATCTTGTTTTATTTTGATGTATATCTTTACAGCAGAATAATTAGCATTTTACAAATCAGTGATGGTGAAGTTGTTCACATTATTGTGAGGGCAATAAATCCACATGCACATAGTTTTGTATTATAGAGATCATTTAAGTGAGTGTAATTTTAACATTTTGATGACAGTTTTAAGATCCTACCAAGCAGTGATAAAGCTCACAGTTATACTATGTGATAATTCTGCCTTTCATTATGATGCAGTTTCTCCATACTAAATCAGGCCAAGATGCAAGCTATTACCCCTGGGCAAAATTCATTCATTATGCATGTACGTTATTCCTGAAATTATTGATAACGCTTTTCATAATAGTTATTTTTCATTAATTAACTTTTGCAGCTCTATTAGTATTTACAATATGTTTATAAGTCTTGAGTTTTCCTTGAATAATAAATACAATCTCAGAGCCTCTTATAGTTTCTTAAAGTTGAAAGCTTGTGTCAGTTTTGATGCTGAAGGCCACAGTGCAGTTGTGAAGCACTGAATTAAGCTATGTTGAGGGAAACATTAGAAAGAGGGTAAGGAATGTCCTGTGCATCACTGCAGTTAAAGACACGGCCCAGAAACCTTTGTTTGCCATAAGGAAAGTAAGAAATGGAGCTGCTGAAGCTGATTACATTTCATGAGTGTGAATTTGGTACCAGGTCCAGATTTGTCATATTCCCTTATGCAAAGTGTGCAGGTATTGGTGATCAGAGAGAGCAGTCAGGGGCTGGAGCCCTCATCAGCTGGGAATTTCAGCAAGGCACAGACTGGGCTTTGGTGCCAGACATGCTCATTTGCAACACAGAAATTTAGGGCCCAGGCTATACTTTTAATGGTGCCTTAGTCAGTTCTGAGGACATAAGAAGAAGAGTGAAAATTCATCACCTGGTCTTTTATTGCCTTACTCTGGAGATCATTGTGGTCTGTAAGATTAACTACATTGGAAACCAGCAGTTTTCAGGTGGATCTCACTGCCTCTTTCTCTTTGGCAGACGTTACATATAAGATGATGCCACTTGCCTTTGGAAGCCTGGCTATAAGAGAGGCAGCTCAATAGCATAAGAGGCAGCATGGCATAGGAGGAGGTTTCTGCATTAGTGGGTCAGGACAGAGTCCAGGATACGTCCTCTATGTTGACAAGACATTGCTTCTGTGGTGTGTGAAGCAGAGCTGAGGACAGGGAGGTGCAGTGCAGCAGCTCGTGGGGCTAAGGGACTTACACATCACCTTTATTCTCCTGGATGCAGTAGCTATTATTCCAGCTCCAAATTCTCTATGTCTTACAAGATGCCTTTATCCTACAAGATGCCTTCAGCTGTTCCCAGCATGCCATATTTTGGCCTGGATTTATCTTCACTTTATTTCAAGGGCTTTCTATGACTATAGAGACAGGCAACCAAGTTCACCACGTAGGGAGGTAGCTGAGAGTGTGCATCGGAGCTCTTTCCTTAGTCCACTTTCTTGCCTCCTGGTCAGGGCTGTGTTTGAAATGAGATAAAGGTGGGAAGAGCTGGCAGGGTGGCAAGAGGAGACATTTCCCCTCACGGGCTGAATGGCTTTTATACCTCCTTCTCACTCAAGGAAAAGAGTAAATATGGGTGGAAGTGAAAGTCATCCCTCAGCAGGTCCTTGTATTCCCTATATCTCGCATCTATTTTTAACAAGATGCAAAACAGCTGATGTAAGATCAAGCAGAAATAGTCAGTGTTACCCCAGATAATCAAATAAAACCAAGAAAAGGTCTCTAGTATTCATTAGACATTTTGTTATCTTCCAACTGTATGAAGTGCTTTCTTTGGGGAATAACTTCAGAGACTTGGATTTTCATGGTTCGCTAACTGTAATAAATAAATCTGAATAAATCCAAACTTCAATGCCAAGGACTGAATCAAACCCACTTACTTTTATAGTGAAAGTATCCTGGCATTAAAAGGCTTAGCATGTTGGGCTGTTCTGTTTAACAATGAGATGAAAAAATGGTGCAGATGACTGTAGTGGTAACTAAAAAATACTAGAACTCTTCTTCAGGTTTTCTTAAGGAGATGAAGTTGCATGGTCAGACTTTTTCCTCACATGACTAATCCACTCTCCTGTGACCTATCTTTAGTTTGATATTGAATCAGGAACAAGAACTGGAGCTTCAGCTGACCCCAAACATTTAGTTACATTAATCACAGGGCATTTTTGGACTCTGAGCATACTGAATGAAAGACACTTTCTTTGCAAGACATTGATCAAACAGTCTACAGGTATCACTACATCGAGGCACATTAATCATCTGGTGCATTATCAGTTCCACCAGGAGAATATGTAAATGTGATTCCTGTCAATGATAAGGGAAAGCAGAATTTATTTTTAAAAGTGGTCCTTCTGGAGCTGTTGATATAATCTTACCTAAGACAATAGGTTGCAAAGATACATTTCAGCAGGGCTGCCAATGAACATAAAGAACAAGCAAATTCAAGCCACCCAAGAAAAAAAAGGAAAAAGATAGTGGCTACACTTCACTCACTTTCAGGAATTGCTGTTCCACAACATTGTGGAGGAGACTTTTTCTGCTTAATAAAACAGGGCAGTTTTCTGAAAACTCTTATAATTGTTTTGTAACCACAAAAAGCTTTATTTAAGAGCGATGCCATTCTATTCTATGCTCCAGTGCTCTTGCCCTAGAATACACCTGTGATATTCTTGCCTTGTGGCTGAGGATGTGATGCTCATACTGACTGTAAAACTCTGAGGCAATGCCTCACCTTCACAGATGGCTCACCTTCACTCATGTTAATGGGGCTGCCTGGCTGAGGGTTGCAATGAGCATCTTGCTGAAAGCATTTTTACATAGATCTCCTTATATAACTGATCAATTTACTCTATTTTTTCTCAAGAAAGAAAATGGTTTTACTTTTTTTTTTTCTTTCTTCCTTACTTTTAAACCTATGCCAAATTAGTACATGCAAATATGCATTCTGTCAGTGTTAGGGGCGGGAGGACATATTCCAGACAGTATTTTTTGAAGTCTTATCTGAGGGAATTAGAGACCTAGGGCAGGGAAATTAGTAGAGATTGAATATATAAAATGGTCATATAATTTCTAGTTCTTGTCTCTTTAGTGTTCTTTTCTACTTTCCCAGCATCTTTGGACTAAAAAAGTGGAACAAGTAGTCCTTTGGGAAGACAAGAGGACTTGTCTGTAAAGAGTATGGCTTTCACTGTCTTTTAGTCCCTGAAGGCTGGAAGAAATGCAGGGCAATCTGTGTGCAAAGGCTGAGGACAGAGCTTGCTTTGGGTCTAGTCTTGTCTCTGTCCAAGTCAGGAGGAAGTTCTGCAACACTGCAGGATCACAAAAGATTTTAGGAATTTTTAAACAATTTGAAGGGAAAATGGGCTAAATTCTGAAGGTTTGGGGGAATAGGGCTAAAATGTATTTTTGAGAGATTAGGGTTATAAAGCCATGTAATTAATGCCTCCTCATCTTGTAACTGAGACAAGATCCATGGGGTTTTGGTTTTGTCTCCTTACAGTGCAGCATTTGGCTCTCTCTAATGGTCAGCATTATGGTTCTCATTTAAATGTGGAAGAGTTAGGAAAACTTGAATGCAATTGCAATATGGCTGTATAAACACAGGCATGATTAACTGCATATGCACAATGCTGCCTGGGAAGCCAGCAGAGAAAACAAACTACAATTTCTGCATATACAAAAAACCTCTTTGAATGTCCCTCCTTTTGTATGTTTAATACTTCTTGTCATCATATTGCAACAGTGTGCCCTTCATAATTATATTTACATATTCTTGTAGTTTTTTCCAAGGTCAGAGGATTATGTCTGCACATTTCAGTAATTAGTTATACAATGTATGGTAAGTGTCTTATGGATTCCCTTTATCATATCTCTGCACTGTTGAGCAAAATCATAACAAAGTTCTTAAGTGAAAGTTCTTGTTGAAATGCAGGATTTTTGTAGACATGTCCCCAGCTCCCACTGTCTAAAGTAGAGAAGATGCCACTGTGTCCTTGGGATGCTCAGTATGTAGCTGCACCTGCATGGATAATGCTGTTAATGACAATTTAATATGAAGCTTTAAAAGTTTTAGGTTTATTTTTTAAAAAGAAGAAAACAGATACAATATTTCTGGTTTACATTGTGCCTTGTACTTCTCAAAGACCTTTCAGGACAAGACAGGCTGCTGATATTCTTCCTGTGTCCTCTTGTGCTCCTCTAGAGCATAAAACTGGAAGTTAGTCAGATGTTATTAATGCAGGAAATAATGTAGGCTTTCAACATACCATGGACACACTTAAAACAGTAAAAGAAACTCAGGACTCACTTAGGTAAGGGAATAAACTATCTGGTCTAAACTGGTATATAATATGTGCCATGTATCTCATCTGAGTCATAGAAAGCTTTAGGAATCTGCAGGCTCATTATTGTGGATGAAAATGTGCCAGCTGAAGTCTTCAGAGAAACCAAGGAGAGGAAAAACCCTTTGAAATGACCAGGAAATCACAGGTTTTCTTGATCAAGAATGAAAACTTAGAATGCCCCTAATGGTGGTGGTAGACTTCTATCCACAGAGCTCAGGGCGTCAAGGCTGTCTGGAGAGGCAGGCACCCAGGAGGAGCCCAGGAGCTGCTGACATTCCCAGGGTGGCAAAGGACCCTGGCTCGTGGGCAGAGAGAGCCCAGGGCAAACACCAACCCAGCACTTTTCATTGCTAGAGAGAGCTGGAAATGACAGGTCTGCAACTGTCACCCCTTGCACATATTTCTCTCTTCCTTCCCCTTGCCCTCTAAGTTCTATGCTTCTCCCTTCTCCCCTATCTTTCTTTAAATATTTCTTTCACTCTTTTCAACCCTGCTTTCTCTTCATTCTTGGTTGCATTACCACACTGGAGTATTTAAGAGAGTCTCTAATGAAACAGGACTTGTGCTGCCAACAGTCATTTTTTCTAAGGTGTAATCAACTAACTGATAAAAATAGCTGATTATAGCAGCAAGTTCATGCCACAGCACTAAAGAGAGGCTTAGCATTTCCATTACAAGACTCATTATTGATAAGTTTATAGCTCAGTTATTAAAAAGAAGGTGTCATGAAATTTGGCATTTGTAATTACAGCAGAGAGAAATATTTCTGAGTCCACTATTTAAAAATCTGGTTTACTTTGGTGATTTCTATTTCACTGTCATGGTCTATGGGCATAGAAACAACAAATAATGAGAAAAAAAATGTGCCTGTACTATTGCTAGTGGTAAATGGTAGAGGTGGATAAATAGTTTGTAACAGCAGAATAAAAATTGCTGCTCACGTCTTCAAAGAGGTATCCTTAAGCCAAGTCTGAGGCCATCACAGGGCAGACAAGCAGAAAGCCAGTACCACAAAAAATGTCCTGGTTGCTTTGGCTGTTCTGGCCCTCAGATGGGCTGGGTGCTGTGGAGCCTGAGGTCTAGGGCTAACACTAATTTCCCAGGAATTTTAATTTCTTTTTTCTTATTTAAGCTTCATTCAGTCCTGGCAGTATTTTAGGTGTTCTTTTGACATTTTAAATAGAGGTTCTCTTATCTCAATGTATGCATTTCTCTGCATTTATGTTTTGCTAGAATGTTGCCTTATTTTTCTGCACTGCTGTAGCTAATTTTAAAATTACCATTCTGCTGTGGTTTTTTCTTTTCTTTTTTTTTTTTTTTTCTTTTTTTTTTTTTTTTTTTCTGGGAAAGGTGGCTTTTAAAAAACAGATAGGTATTCAAAAACCTCCATTTACCATACCTGAATTGTTCTGGTTCAGGGGGAGCAAATACTAGAGAAATGTTGTTTACTTGAAATTTTCAAAGATGTACCAAAGACAGCCACCTGACAATATTAAAAAGGGAGGGCTGAGGTATTTATGAGGAGTACTGTGGTGGCTTTCTCCATCAGGATTATCCTCAGAGACATTGTTTATAAATGGATTATGAGCTTCAATCGTTTTATTAGGGTTTTTATTTCTGCATGTTAAAGCCGGGTGCATTAGAGCTGACCCACACTTGCTGCAATTGCTGAGCAAGTCTGATCCCCAGATACCTGAGGAGAGTTTCACAGTGTGTTTGGTAACTGTGTCATTTGGGAATGTGAGTTCACCTTCAATTTTATGTTTGTCTTCTCTTTTAAATAGTGAAACACTTCTAGGAATAGGGTCATACATAGGAAATTCTGACCCTGATTTTCTAATGCTCCTTTATTGGCTGTTGCAGACCTGAGCTCTTCACTGCTTCTCTGTCTTGCCACCTTGCTGGAAGGGGTAATGCCTGCAGACATGAAGTGAGAACAGATTGCTGATGAGCTGCCTTGTGCCCTTTAGATTTCAGTTTTCTGTGGATTTAACTTGCCTGGACTGGATATGGTTGTTTCTGTGCAGACAAGATGGTTATGTGCAAATTCCCCATTAGACTTCAATCAGAAAACCCTTTGAGGAGGCAAGAGTAGATATTCCACAGGCTTACTGCTCTGAAAATGAGTGGTTTGTCTGTGAGTCTGTGGCCTGTGTGCACAGTGGCTGTCCATGGATTACCCACTCCCTGCTGCCTTACAGCACAGCCTGACAAATTCTGTTTTTACTGTGCTACCATGCTAAACCCTTGCTTTGCTCACACACTCCTTGGGCTGCTGTCTGGAGACAGAAGTCAGAAGACATTTCATTGGTTGAATGTATGTGGAATGAAAACTATTGCCATTTGAGAACATCTCACAGGAGGAAGGGGAGGAGGGAGGGCACAGGAGGAGTGTGTTGATTGGGACTGACATGAGCCTTAAGATCTGATGTGGCTTTCACACTTGGAAATATTCAGGACTCCATATGTTCCAAAAACCCCACTGAACAGTGCATATAACATTGCCTTTATCATTCTTTAATCTCAGTTTAATTGCTGTGGTCAAATTACCCCACACTTAATAACCCACAGCTTGGTATATTATTTAATATGGTTGACACATACTTTGTTTTAAATGTCAGTGCTGGTAAAGCCCTGGAGTTGGCAATGCTGTGCATGATAGATGGCAGAGGAGATGGATCATCTGTTCTTTGTCTGTGCTGTTGGTATGTTGGCTGCAACTTTCTCAACTGTGACACTAGACTCATGCCAAACCCAAAGCTACTGAATGGGTAATATTATCCCTTGTATCTGATGTTTTGTAGCTGATCATTCTCAATTTCTCTGGCTTTTTTTTTTTTACAAGAATGTGTAATATTATATCACCCAAGTCGAAGTGGTGAACTAGTGTTGTTTCAAATGGGTTGATTTAATTATTTCAGCACCCAGTGGCACCTTTGTTATTAAAGGATTTTCACAAAGCAGTACATAGTCTAATTACAAATTTACACAAGAGACCGTAACAGCATCTGCTGGGTAAATAATATACATTTGTAAAATGCTCTAGCTACTAATTTACACAGCCGACCACTGAGACACTGAAAGGCTGTGGCATTCTGTCATGTCAGCTCTCAAACGCTTCCAACATTCCTGCTTCTCCTTACAACTGTTAACAAAACAGAGAAAATCAAGTAACTCAAACTCTCTTCTAGAAAAAACCAGGACTGTTTGGCGTTGGTGGATTTAGCTGCCATTTCATTCAGAGTTTTTTTCTTGTCCCCAGCTGGTAGCAGAGCATGGGAAGTGCTATCACACATATTTTGGGGACCACATCTATATCAGCACAAGTGTGCAGGTTCAGAAGGAGGTGCACATTTTCATTCTGGATTGCTGGCCCTCAAACCCCTGCAGATTAGCATCTCCAGAGACTTTCTCCCTGCATGGGAAAGCCCAGGGTAGGAAATGCATGCCTCTGTAACTCCTGTGTCACATCCCTACAATAATGTTCAGACTTCAGCCAGGACATGCTTATCTGAAAAGTCTTTGCCTGCAATCTTGGTTCCTTGCAGCTATAAAAGTTTGGTGCCAGTTGCAGCAAGTCAGGGGTTGCTGTGACTTGTTCTGTGAAGACTGGTTGGTCTGAGATCTGCAGATGTAAATACAGTTCACTCATTGAGAACACTTTGGCCTCTTTTTTTTTTTTGGCATCTGGGTGTTGATACAGAGGCACAAATTACCCACTCCTGAGAGCAGCTATGATGGATTCATGCAGCTCCTGGGTAACAGGACGATGACAGCTGGGGAGTGAACCGCTGGTGTAAGGTAAAATTTTTGCTGGATCAGTGAGACTGACATTCCTAGTCTGGAACCCATTAGTGATTAGTGAGAATAAGATTTAAGATTTCTCAAACCCTCAGCTAAATGCAGCTTTGCAAACTGGAAAGTAGAGCTTTAGCCATAGCTTAGTGCTAAGACGAGAAGAGTTCAAAGTTAGGAAATGTCTCAAGTATCTTAACTATCTGTGGATTTGCAGTTGTCTACCAAAAAAAAAAAACCAAACCAAACTGAAAAAGTCTAAGGAGAAAGAAATATAAAGCTGCATCCACCATGGGATCATATCTCTTCCTGTGTTTCTGGAAGGAGAATATAGTGGTTTCATTGCCATCTGTGCAGTAGGATGCCCATCAACTTGAACTCTTATCTTTTGCAGGCAGAAAACTGGACAAGCTCTCCCATAGCAAATCCCTCTTTATTTCCTCACAGCTGTCTCACCTATGTAAGCTGCAGAGGCTTTTCCAGCAACGCTGAGAAAAGATTTATGTCTGCAGTACAGGAGAAAGTCTCCTTCCCTGTTTAAATCTGAATTCTACATCAGCAGGCTGCATCTGGGGAAGGGAATTCAGACTGGTTTTCCCAAGTGCTCTATTTTCCATTTAAACATCATGCTTAGGAAATGATCACAACAAAGCTTGTGTTTCACATTAAAAGCACATCCGTGCAGCACTGTTTATTCAGAAAAGAAAACCAATATAGCTATTTTTCTTGATTCCTTGAGTATAGTATGAGACAAAGACAGCAGAAAAGAATGGGAAAAGGTAGAATTAGAGACTCTGCTTCCTCAAGAGGAGTGATCATTCTCATCAGTTTTGCCTCTTGCTCTTCCATCTGTGGTGTAATTACTCTCAAAATTATAGGAGAGTGGTATTGGAGAAGAGAATCACCATTGCCCTAAAACAAAAAGACACTCTTGAAATTACATATGAGACTGTCAAGCTGTTGGACCTAAATACCTGATTTGTTTGCATATAAGATCCTTTTAGCAGTTACATATTTCAAGCACTAGCTTGCATTGTTTACTGAACGAGCAGCAATCTGTAAAGGATCCAGTTTTCACATTGACCAGGCAGAAAATACCCTCTGATAAAGGAGAAATATTTGTTGATTATGCATATTGTCTCTTTTGCCTCACATTGCCTTCATATCAAAGGCAACATGGCAGTTTGTTGAAAGAAAGGAAATATAATTTTGCTTTGTTACGGGCAGCAAAGGATCTTTACAAAGCTTTTGGCTCTTGTTCAAATGTATCACACCATTTGTGATGGCTTTATAAACTAAGCATGGTTTAAAACAGTCAAGGGTGAGTCAGACTGAAAGAAAACATACAATTAATACTTTACTATAAACTTGGGATTAAGATTATCCATGAAAATCAGAGCTATGACAAGGCTGTGCATCATGAATGGCGTCTCAGGGAGTAAGTGGGAAGTTAAGAAAAACTGTGTTTAAGATGAAAGCTGCTTTCATTGAAGACAAGATCATAGCAAAAATGTAACAGGAGAAGTGAAACATAATTAGGAACGTGACATTAATACTGGATTTGCAGAATGTTGCCCAACAGGTGGGTGGAGTTTATTTGACTTTGTTTCAGCTGGAGTATTGAACCACGCAGATGCAGCCTTTAAAATTAATCTAGACTGTGAGAAAAAAGGTAACAAGAATGTTCAAATGCATGGGCTCACACCACTAGCATGTGTCCTTGCTCTTTCTCTTCTAGCTGTAATAATCACCTCCCAGTTAAGATGGTTCTTGCTCTTCCTCTGTCATTCCTTGTTTCTGCAGCTCTGCACTGGAAAGCAGAGGGGATATTGGGTTTCCTTTCATCACAGTGACAAGTCAGGGAAACATCTGTTTTAAACAAAATGTGCAAAAGGTTTGAAAAACAATTAAGGTGGGTTTTTTGGCATTTTTTGTTTATGCCTGTTAGACACTGATTTTTATTAAAATAAAATTTATGAGTATAATATGAAGAGAAGTAATTTAAAAGATTGAATTTGGAGTATTCAGAGAGGAAATCTGTGAAAGGCAAAATGTCCACTAGAATGGACAACACGAGTCGCTTTCTGGACTCCAGGATGGAAGCATCAATAGAGGTTGAACATTTGTTTCAGTTTATGAACTTTTTTGCAATCCAGCTAAAAATATCAGCACCACCTGTGATACGAGGATCAGATTTATTATCAGCTTCTCAGGAATTGCAAAACAGCCTAACTCCACCCGACTGTTAATAAATCAGATGCTGAAAGCACTTCAAATGAGAACTTTGCTGAAGAGACAAGTACTCAAGAGGATCAAAGGCTCAAGTTAGTTAAACTGGCCATTTGCCCTTTTGGCATAATCAGAATGTATTTTCAAAAAAAGAAGGAAAGAGAAAAATAAATGACATGATGCTTTTATCAGGGTAGGATAAATATTAAAGTGGGCATGGACATCTGTAAGTCAGTCACTCTAATTCTGCAAAACTGAGTTTTCTAACAGTGCTGAATTAGTAAAGCTTATGGATTTGGTCCAAAGCCCACTGAAGTCGATGAAAAAAGAGAGTTTCTTTTGATTCCAGTGGTTTGGATCTGACTGTTGGAAGCTCCCTGCTTTGGACAAAAAGCATCCACCCTCCCATGAAGCTGACTTGTCTCTTCACTGTGTTCCCCTGACATCCCACACATGCAGAAAATCAACTGACATCCAGGCTTCCAATGAAAGAAATTGCCTGAAAAATATTGCAATATCCAGCTTCCTGGATTAATTAATAAAATTACTTGCTCTTCAACGTAGATTACATGCTGGGCATTTAGCTGCTGTGCTCTGGGGAAGGGGTGAAAAAAAGGTTCAGTGGAGATGTAGGGAAGTGAGAGGAGGTCTCAGGTGAAAAAATGCCATGAATATTGATTCATGATGACACGAATATTTCTTAAACACTGCAGAGCTCTGATTTGCATGAACAATATTTGTCTAATTCAGAATCACAGAATATTCTGAGTTGGAAAGGACCCACAAGGATCATCAAATCCAGCTCTTGAATGAATGGCCCATACAGGGATCAAACCTGCAATCTTGGCATTATCAGTGCCCTGCTGTAACCAACTGAGCTCATCTCAGAGTCTTAAACTGAAGCTGTCAGCAACATCAACACTGGCAGCTTTACAGGATTCTAGCTCTAACTCTTCTTTTGTCCTTGCACTGGGTATTGATTATAGGGATTTTATTTTTCAGTGTCAACCAGTCTCCACTTGTGTTTGAGTTTCCTCTTCCCTGAGTCCTCTTACTGGTGGTCTGTTGGAGAAGACAGACCATGTAGAAGTAGAATGTTATTGTTATGAGAATGTAGAAGTCATTTTTATGAGCTGTGTGTTTTTTCTTTTTCTGGATAACCATTCAAGTCATCAAGAGAATTTTTGGATGATGGTGTTGCTGTGTAGCAGTCTGGAAGTGGGCAGGGAGGGGATGATCTTCATGGGTGCCTGCATTATGCTTGCAGATGATGGATTGACCTTGTGGGCAACAGGAAGAACCACAGGAGGAGCACAGGCAGGGCTGAGGCACTTCTCCCACACTTGGTAGTAAAGCAAATGTGAGTCACAAACAGCAGGATGGGTGGAAATGGTGTTCTGCAAGAACTGAAAGCAGAAACCCATGCTTTCAGGCTCCCAGGTGTAATGCTGAGGGATAAAGGCTCTCTTTTTCTTGGGTAGGCAGGTGCAGTGCTGCTGATCTGAGCAGAGTTAGTCGGGTTATAAGTAGTGCAGAAGGGAAGCCAGTCCTGTTCCTGTGGCAGTGCTGTACACCTGAAAGCAGCGCAGAAATGATGACTCACAGGTCAGTGTGTGATGCTCTGGAGTTTACTGTTTGCTCATGTGGTTGGTTCTGTGCAAGAAACTGAAGAGCAGCCTGGTTTATACTGGGTTGAGTGTGTGAGGAAATCTGTGGAGTGGCTGAGAGCTGTGCATTTTCAACTGGGCAAACATCAGACAAGAAAAGAGCATGTTTGTTGTCCCTCTTTGCTTGGCTTTTGCAGGATGCCTGATGTTAGGAGAGCATGGTCATTCCCACAGTGACAGACCCACTCACACCCAGCACTGTGCTCTGACAAGAGCCATTTCAGCTTTGGACTGATGCCTGCAAGCACAAGGGAGGCACTCCACCCTCACCTTTACTAAGAATTCACAGAAGTGCAGGTCCTGATGTTTGCTGTGCAAATCTTCACCAGCCAGGCTGTGGTGTGCAAAATGAGAGCTGCTGCTGATGCAGCCCAAAGACTTGTTTTCAGAGAGCTTATTCGAATTCTGCTTTATTACTGGCAATTGGAAGTTTATTTTCAGTCCTATGCTTTAAAATGAGCCTTGAGCAACACACCTGTTTTGTTTAGGGCTTCCTTCTCTGTTCACTGGATTGGCAGCAGTGTTGATGCTGGCAGCAGAAAGGTCAGTATTTCTGTCTTAGGTCTTCTTTGGAGTATTAAAGATACTTGAGTATAATAATTCTCAGTGTGGGATGCATTTCTTAATTAATTTCCAAGGTAGCATATTGCAGCTTGGGATGCCCTTCTGAAAGCCAGGAGAGCTTCCCACGAAGGGTGAGCTGTGCTGGTTCAGTGGGCACATCCTTCCCCCATGAAACAGCACATACCCCCAGAGTGTAAGCTTCCAGCTCTGCAAAATGACAGCCACCACCTCAGCTTTCCCAAGATTAATCAATCAGTTGCTTTTTAAAATTATGGATGCCTAATATGGGATTATCTAATAGATGCTTTTTGATCTGTGTAGATACCAGCAAATTTTAGATTTGTTCCACTGTGTGTATTAGGGCAAATTAAAAGCTGGAGTCAGGAAATTGCATTTCCTGTGGCTGAGGCTGGGCTGCACTGTTCTTTTGATACAGAAATTTTAGGAACGTTGATGGTTGAAGCAGACACATCTGCTGTTTGTAGTGATTCTGTCAACAGCCCTCATGGTATACAGCCAGCCTAATAATCACAAGTGCTTCTTTCTGCTTAAATCCCAGAAAAGGAACTGACATCTTTTATCAGAAAGACAGACAATCTGTATCCCGTGACAATTCCAGATTATGGATCCCAAGAGACTTTCCTTACATTCTTATTTTATCATGGAAATCACAGTTAGTGCTGTTTACTTTCTATACTTCCACACAGTTTTCAAGGTGTTGCCAGCAGGACCTGTGCTGATACTGACATGTGTTGTTGTCACATTGCAAGATCTGATAGAACACCCCTATATATATAAATATCAGTGTTTTCTTGGATCTTCCTTTGCTTTCAGTGGCTTTGGAAATCGTGGCACTAGTTAATTCACATGCTTTGTCTATTTTGTAGGCTTTTTTCCTACTTCTAAGGAAAGACTTGTTCCTAGTAGACTGGTTTGGAGTATGACTCTCTCTTGCTGCTATTTTTATGGTAGGGAGCTATGTATATGTCATTTTCTAGCTATTACTACAGAGTAGGATAAGAATAAATGTCTGGGGGGAAAAGAAAAACACTGATTATTTGGAAAAATAAGTGACTTATGCCTGATATTTTTTTCTTTGGAATATTCCTGTCATGCTGCTTTGAAGTTCACAGCCCAGACCCACATCAGAAGTGGGGGGGATGGACAGCAGAGCTGCTAAGGAAATGCAGGGCTCCAGCCACACAGCCACACTCCAAAAAGCTGCTCACTGTCCTCTGTTGTGATATAAAAACTGAAATGCCACTCAAGCTCCTTCCCTCTGGACTTCCCTCACCCTGGGGATCAGTAGTACATGAGAATGACCCATCCCTGGTGTACTGCCATCCACAAACTCATGATTTGTCATGGTTGAAGTTCCTTGAAACTGAACTTTTGGGTCTGTGAGAACAACAGGTTCTTCGTGCTGATCCCCTGTGATTTGATTTGCTTTGCCTGGCAGACTGTCAACCTTCTCTGAAGTTATAATCATCTGTTTGAGGCTTGGAGCACATTTTCACTAAAATATTTGTTCCTGAGCTTACCTACAACTTGTTCATTTTGTAAACCAAAATGAACCAAACAAACATTAATATGTATTCATAGCCTTTTTACCCACTTCAAAAAGCCATCTTAAATACCAGTTCAATAGTCCAGCTGTCAGTGGGTCCTACAGCAGCCAAGTACACTGTATGGTTCATTCTTCTTACCAAAATATAATTAGTTTTTTTGCCACATGCAGAAGACAAGGAGTCTGGGCTTTTGTTTCTGAAGCCCACACAGTGCATTAGGTCAATCCAGCAGATGCATCTCAGGAAGGAGCTACATTCCTCTTACTTTTATTTGGACTTGAGATACCAAAAGATGCTAAAGTCTTGAGTTTTCATGTCATGACACCTCATTTAGTTTACTCCTACACAAAATGATATGTTATCTGACCCAAGGGCTTTGCATCATGTATCCACAAAGCAGAGTAGGAATCAACACATAAATCCAAAGCTTATTTTACTCCTTCCTTTTCTCTACACCCTATATAAGGTGTCCAGCTGGTTTGTGGCAATGGAATAGTAATGACAGCAGGATGGTAATTTCGTCTTGAGTTTTACAAGCAAGAGGAGGTGCCAAGAAGGAAACCAGGTATGAAGGTTGCCAAATATGTCTTCCATTTATCATTCCAGCTAACAGCGGGTAAATTATTTCTGAGTGGCACTTTGGAAAGGGAGGGGAGAAGAGAAGCACACACTAATATGTACTGCAGAGGTGTCTCTGAGGAGTGGCTGGTGTGGCAAGTAAAGTATAGTCCTTCCTGCAGGAGGAGTACAGTGTGTTACTCATGCAGGAATTCTGGTCACGCTGCTGGAGCTAAAGTACCTCGACACATACCCAGATGGTCCAGTGGTAATACAAAAGATTGATCTTTTTTATGGGAGCTGGAAATGAAGAGAATACTTTTGTCCAAACAGAGTGCTCTCACTTGGGGCCCAGCAGTGTTTCAGTCCTGGACAGCATTTCCCATATTATTTTTGCAAAGTAAAGAGACTTCTAGAATTTTTTTCATATCAAATACCTTCAGAATTTAGCAAGAAGAAAGGGGATCTTCCTCTTTTGCTTTGCCGTTTTCACCTAGTTTTGAAGTGGGTAACTCTTGCTTTAGACTGTGATAAGGAATGGGGCTGTGCTGATATAACCAGTTCAGGATGTGGCTCATTGTGCACCCTTGTGAAGGTGTCACAGCGCTGTTCTGGAAAGAGTTACAAGCAGACAAAGCATCCGGTGAATGGAAAACAACCTGCCTGAGTAATTTCTACTTGACTGTTTTATAATATGATATTTCTCAGGTGCGGACTCACATTTACTTGTCCAACCATTGCCATTATCATTATTATATAGTAATTATAATTTACTTGTACAAATTAGAGGAAGGATTAAATGACATATAAAAAGCATACTGACCGGAACTAAATAGAAAATTCCAAGGAGGAGTCCTTAAAATAAAACAATTGTATAATACTTAATTGTATAATATAAACTGTAATTTCCCAAAAGACATTGTATTAATCTTACAGTGGTTAGCTATTCCATTTGGTCCATTTATAATCACTTTGAGCTACTTAAATACAAATTTTAAAAAGGATCAAACTTGTTTCCCGCTAATATGCCTATTGCTTTCCCCATAGCTTATTCATCTTCAAAGCTCTTCACCAACATTAACTAATTATATTTTTTTTTTCTAATTAGCAGAAATTGACTATGGTCAAAAGGGCCATTCAGCAAATTAGCATGTCTCTACCTTCAAATCTCAGAGCTTTTGACCCAGAGCTTTCAAATGGCTGATGAAGATATCATGCAGTGGTTGTGCTGAGCCCATAGTCAAGGCAGCCAACTGGAGAAAAAGAAAGAAAGAGAGAATTTTTTTTTTTTAAAATTACACCTCAGGGAAGTGTATCAAATCTCCTCATTCACAGCTTTCCCTGGAGGCAGCAGCATGGAGAATGCAAGGCTGGACACAGCCTCCTCCTGCTCTGAGCTCAGCTGCCTCAGACAGGGGCCAGGGGTACCTTGCTCTTATTCTGAAGACTTAAAGGCATGTGGGGTTTGTGGTGGCCACCTGCTCAGAGGCCACTTCTGCTCCTGGGTGCTAGAGGTGGCACAGGTCACTTGGTGTCACTTGGGTGGTGTCCCTGTCTGTGTGCTGCCTGCTGGAAAAGCAATCTGAAGCTCTGCCCAAGTGTCAGCTTTGCTCTGGGCGTGTGTTCTGTCCATTTTGAACTGTAAGATGGCAACGCAACAAGATGGGTTTAAGAAGTGGTTTGGAGTTTTTTAAGCCCTGTTTGCATTATAAATGTCCTTTCAAAAGGGTGTTTCTTCTGAGTCTTACCTGTAGCCATGCCACTTGCCAAGAACTGCATTTCTCACTTTATAAGAGTTCATAGGCATCTGTGATTTGACAGCTGTAACCCAAAGGTAGCAGAAAAGTCGCTGGAAATATGAACAAGTTCACCCTCCCTTTGTATTCTGAATTTCTTTACTTGTTCTTCAAAAAGGCAGCAAAGTGACAAATCCTCACCGAGCAGCAGCTCTGTTTGCCTCTTGGAGAACAGCTGTGAGTGTGAGACTTGTTTATGTTTCAGAAACTGTGAATGTTTTAACCCTGAACAACAGTGTGTGCTCCAGGAGATTAATATCTGCATTACATGGACTTGCTGAGAATAAATTAACTCTTGATGACACGATTACTGTCTTAGCAGTGTTCACTGCATACAATTGCATGGTGTCAAAGATATTAATGTGTTTTTGTGAAGAATTTAGGAAACAATTTATTTATATGACTGTGCTTCATTCCATATCACACCAGGACATCAATTAGCTACTATCGCCTGTAAAAGAAATGTAAATCATGTGTCTCATTGGTTATGAGGATAATAGTGGGCCAATAATTCACAAAGAATAATTCATTCTATGAATTGTGCCTCATTCTGTGCTCATGAATTGTTCAGAAACAGATACAACTTTTTCAAGTTTTCATTTTTCAAATTATTATAATGGATTCTTCTTGGTTACAGTTCACTCATGGAGGTTTTGAATATTAAGGACTTGAAGTCTGGGGTGATTTTGTTTGGGCACACAGTACAATATATTTTTTTTCTGACTGAATCAGTACACATTTTGGAATCAGTTGATGTTGTAAAGACTTGTGAGACAATGCGAACAAACTTCAAAAATTTTTGGTGTCATAGGGTGCTGGGAACAAAATTTCTTTTGACACCAGCCAGAAATATATAAAAATGTGAACCTCCAGAATGGTGAAAAGCTGAGTAAGCTTTAAAAAGGATTTATGTTGAGATTTGAAGGAAAGCATACTCTGGGAAATAATATAAAAAAATAAAATCTCTCTCCCTCCAGTGCAGTTTCTAAAATTAAGGACTAAAAAAGAATTGTCTTAGGAAGATAACTAACTCTTTCTTTAAAAACAAAATTAATGTAAGAAAAAAAGAAACAAAAAAGAACAAAACCCCCAAACCTCAAGAAGTGTGTGGATCTCAGTTCCTATTTATTTCTACATAATCTTTGGCTTTAATAGAAGAAAAAGTTTTGAAAATTTTAGCATTTGCATTATTAGAATGAGTTGTGTTTGTATTGGCAGCATGAGAACAAGGAGGAAAAGACAATTTTTCTAGAAAGTGCTGGCTTTTGAACAGCTCAGAGATGGTCTAAGAATTTTCCTTCATACCCCAGCTACATGCAATCAAAATAGAAAATATGATAAAAAATTAGGCATGATGTTAATTTTCAATATAAAACCTAAAATAATGTTCATGACTCAAATTTATCTTTTTTTCCTGTAGGTGCTGGCATGAATTAGAGATTACTTCAACCATGGCAATTTTTGAGCCCTCAGTACAGCATATGTGTTGGAAGTGAGGTAGATGGTTTTCCATGATACTTTATGCATGTTGAATATTGCATGGAAGGGTTGAACCTTGTTTTTCTCCCTTTTAGTGAAATTAGATAAGATGGAAAATTTACAAGTGTTTCTTTTCTTTTTTTTTTTTTTGGTGTTTGATTCACACAGATACCCAAAGACTTTTTTCTCTGAACAGCCTACTGAGAATCTGAAATCCATCCTCTCCCCTCATATTGCCAGGCATGCCTTTCCCATGCTAATACATTAAGTAACTTTTATTGCACTGAAGAGCATATAAAGTTCACTGCTTTGCCATGACCTTTTCTCCTTTAAATTGTTTCATCATTGTGACCAATAATGGACCAAAGAGAAGACGTAAAAATGTTAGGGACGTTTATTTCTAAAGAGGTTAAGCAACTTTTGCTGTGCCCTTTTTACATTCTTCCAGACCTTCTAAAAAGGGACCGTAACATGACAGCGATGCCCCCCTTAATTACATTTTGTTGTCAGAGGAAGCATGCTTTAAAAGAACAGTAACCCAACACTCCTAGAGCTGAGGATTTCAATAATCTCAACCAGGTTCACAACATTTGGAAAACCCCAAACCTTCTGTCAACTGACTGAAGCAAATTTTACGCATGCAAGAAATAAAGTCATGTGGCACAAGGTTCTGTGTTATGGGGTTCGGGCAAAAGGATCTTGTTTCACTTTGCCGGATTTTCCTGAGCAGTTGGACAGATTTCATGATGGCAATGGCTTATCAAAAATCCAAAACCTAAAGAATGATGTACTTCTGCTGTGCTTGTTTTCAGTAATGTTCATCTCCATCAGGTACTGAATATTGCCAGTCTAGTATTGAAATATTAATAACAGCTGAAGATTCAAAAAAAGGCACTAAACCTGGTTGTATTGTTTTTGTCACAACTGCTGGTAGCTTTTTTCATAGCAAAGAAGAAAAATTGCTCCTGGGTGAATCCATTTTATATTTTTGCAAGTTCTGTCATGATTTTAACAGAGATCACTAAGGAAATCAGATTTTCAGTGGACTGCTACAGTGATACAGGACATATGGAATTAAAACCCAACAAGGATGGGCAAAGGATAATGCATTGAATTTATCAGGAGAATACAATGGGTAGGAAATGCCAATGAGAGGCGTGAGCATTTACCCCAAATAGAAAATGTTGTCTGAACATATTCTAGAGTTCCTGTAGCATGCCTTTTAGCTAGGTCGGTGAACCTGCTGGCCTTTCCTTGCAAGATGAATTGCCTTCACTCAGGACTGTCTGGGGAGCAGTGGAGCTGTTGTGGAATTCCCAAAAAAAAGGAAAAAGGAGGGGTTGTATCTGTCTGCCTCCCTCTGGAAGGAAACAGCCTGTGTGTCCTGGCTTCTGTACCTACAGAAAAAACACAAATACAGTCTGTACCAAAAGTAAGGTTCTAGGAGAAAAACTCCTAGGCTTCTACTCAGGGCTTAAGAACAACCAAAAAATTATATTGGTCCCAGAGCAGTTCTCACAGGTTGCATCAGAGTGAACTCTTTGCATTTTGGGAGAGGGTTGCAGAGCCTGTACAAATATCTATGTAATTCAGATCAACCGTGCTCATATTTTAGGCATCTACTATCAACTTTCATTGGCATGGTTCTGAATGATCCCTGTGGCCTAAAGCAGAATAGTCTCTTGGCCTGGTGTGAGTGTTGAATCTTCAGGATCTGGAAAGTGCCTTACAAATGAAGCAGAGTAGATGCAATGCCCTGAGCAGCTGTTCCCATGGCCTTCAGGTACTGCTAAGGAGCACAAAGTGTGGATTTGTAACGATTCCTGAAACAGCCACTCACAAGAAGTATGTAGAAAATGCCAAGATCTGAGGTTATTTGTCCAAAAGGAAGGATGACAAGAGCCTTTTGGAGGGATTTATGCAGTAAAAACAATGGAAACATCAGTGCATTTGGCTACAGTACTATGCTGGGCAAAACTGCTAGGTAGGGTGGGATATAATCATTGTTCCCCTAGGATCTCCTTTGCTGGCCCTGGGAAAAAAAACCAGAGAAGAAAGGAGAGGCTGTTAGTCTTATCCTCTGATAAACTGATAGCTGTCTCCATAAAGACAAAATTAGTTAAAAAAAAAAAAAAAGGTAAAAAGACGGAGGAAAAAACATAGGGCTATTGATAAAAAAGGTGATTTTGCTCTATGCCTGGGAGGGAAGAGGGGGCCCTTGTGGTCCAGTGATATGTGGGCCTTGCTGGGAGGAGGATGGCCCAGAGCAGTGCATGGGGCTGTGCCCTATGGAACACATTCCTGGTGGGGCACAGCCCCATGGAACACGCTCCCGGTGGGGCACAGCCCCATGGAACACGCTCCCGGTGGGGCACAGCCCCATGGAACACGCTCCCAGTGGGGCACAGCCCCATGGAACGCGCTCCTGGTGAGGCCCAGCCCCATGGAACATGCTCCCGGTGGGGCACAGCCCCATGGAACACGCTCCCGGTGGGGCACAGCCCCATGGAACGCGCTCCCGGTGGGGCCCAGCCCCATGGAACGCGCTCCCGGTGGGGCCCAGCCCCATGGAACACGCTCCCGGTGGGGCACAGCCCCATGGAACACGCTCCCGGTGGGGCACAGCCCCATGGAACACACTCCCGGTGGGGCCCAGCCCCATGGAACGCGCTCCCGGTGGGGCACAGCCCCATGGAACACGCTCCTGGTGGGGCCCAGCCCCATGGAACGCGCTCCCGCTCCCGGTGGGGCACAGCCCCGTGGAGCACATTCCTGACCAGCCCAGCCCAGGAGCGCCTTGGGGGCAGTGTGGGCTGTCCTGGGGAGGCCTGCTTAGCAGGAGGCTGTCAGGGCAGCTTTGCCACTGGGAGCCAAACCATTCCAGCTGTCTTTAAAGGACCACAGATTCTTGCTGTGCCACACCAAGGCAGGCTTCAGGCAGGTTTGTTTTTCCTTTGTGAGATGTGGGCCCTAGATAGACACCCAAGCATTTCCTCACTGCAGGCTCTTTGCAGCCATTTCCAGCCTGAGCATTTCCATCTGAGGCTCTTTGTTTGGGGACTGTAGTCCTGGGGTTCCTTCAGTAAATCTGGCGTAAGAGAAAGAGCTCTGACTCTCTGAAGTCTCTCCGGGACTACTCAGGTTGAGAAGCTGGACTTGCCCACCACTTCAACATTCTGTTTCTTCAGCATGTGCCTCTTACTCGTCTTTTGTCCACATTCCTGCCAAGGGAATTTGTTTTTATCATGTGACCCAGGTCCAATGTTTTACCAGATAACACAGAGGAAGGTGACCCTTTTACAGCTCTGGAATTCTTTTATCCTGAGATATCTAAGGTTCCTCTCAGAGGATTCTGATCCCCTGCACCTCACAGGCATGAGTTTTGCACTTGAAAAAAATTATTATATCTCTGACTATATTTTCCACTTGAAAAATTTGTTTAGAAAGGATTTTATTAGTGATCACAAGACATGTCTATAATCTTGGATTTACAAATGCTCAGACTTTGGCAGCGTGGAAAGGTGTTTGGGAGGAATATTTTATTGCAAATCTCTATTGCTGCAATGTCTCATTTTCATCTTTTCTGCATTAGGTACTGTAGGGAACTGAAGCTAAAATGGACAAGTAAGTAAAATTTTGAGGTCTGACTGGTTGGGTGAGACAGTCACATTCTTGGAGCAATAAATAGCTCCTTCCTGATCATGATGTGCTAGCACTATTGAGGAAGCAATAACATGGGACTGGCCCAAGTTAATAATATATATTAAAGGAGATTATGCAGATATCAAGGACATGTTTAGTAAAGCATCTATTGTCTGCATCTATCACCACAACATTCTGGCAAGTGTTGGGAAACATGGAAAGTGTGAAGTAGGAGGAGAAAAACGCAATCTGCATTTGTTGACAGCAACTAAGACATTTGCTGAATGCTTTAAAATTTTTGTAATTAATTGTAGGGATTGTTTATGCACCACCTATAAAATCCATTCTAATCCTGTTTCTGGCTGCCAGAGTGGGGAAGGATTTCACAGGGAAAGGATGTGAATCTTCATGTGAGTGTGCATGTGAAGGACAAGTAGCCAAGGTGCTTAGTACTAAAGCCTAGTCCTGGAATAATTTCGGCTACAGAATGATCTTCACAAAGGGAGCAGAGATTGACTTTTGGTGGTGGCAGGAGAAATGCAGCTGTCTTGGAATGAGGAGCTGTGTTACCATGAGCTAGGCTGGAGATTGTGTCCCAATGGACTGTGAGTGGGTACCCACAGCTCAGCTGGGTCCCTGACAAAGGCCAAAGCACAGTGGCAGATGGGATGTCTTCAGTTCTGTCGGATTCAAACTTTGCTAAAGTTTGTGGAATGAAGCCAATCAGCCATGGATAAAGGGCTTTAATGACTATTTATTTTTCTAACATTTATATTGTAATTAAGCTGCCATTTCTCAAAAACAAAATCTCCTCCCATCCCCCAAATTGCCATCAATCCTTCCAACAGGAGCATGCTGCAGTTTTATGTAAATTGGGACAAGGAGTGGGTGTGGAGCCATGCCAACACAAATGCTCATTTTTACAAGCATTGTCCTGAATGGAGGATGGAGCAGTTTTGTAAGTTCTGTGTTCTCTGTTGCTGCTGTGTTAAGTTTTGTGCAGTTTTAGTTGTCCTGTCACTTTGTCTCTTTCTTGTAAATAAATGGACTGTTTTGCTGTTGGTGTGTTGAATACTAGAACAAGCACAAACAAGAACTCCTCTACTGCTTTTTAAATTGCATTTCAGTGCTGAAAAGGTGGCAGTTGTATCATGATTTACAGCTCCTATTTGGTGTTTTTAATTGGGAATTTACACGACAATTTGTGGCTACATGATTATGTTAAGATTATCTTATAAAAGATCTAGGACAGTTGTTTGTGAAACCCTGGGGGCACATACCAACCTCCTTAGTTATCTAACCAACTGTTGTGCTCCTTGGTTAAAAGAGTGGGGCCTTAAGAAGTGGTTTGATCTTCCTCTGAGAGGTTAAAGGTCGAATGACTCATAAATGAAGAAAGAGTGATTTAATCGAAGGAACCTGTGCTGTTATTGTAAAACAATATTCACCAGTGATGGTACACTGCTGTATAAATGACAAACTGCACAGCGATGGAACTTGTTATTACATCATTGGAAACTTCACCTGCTCTACATTTATGGCTCCATAAACATAGGTTTATTTAACAGCTGTGGGAACACCTATGGCCACTTTGTGTTAAAGGTCAGGAGTCCTAAATTTCAGTTTGCATGTTAGTGTTCATGGGTGAGGTTCATAAAATATGATGACTAGCAGTGAGTGATCAGAACATAACCAAAAAGTAATGTTGAGACAAACATGCTAACACAACCATTTATGCTGTTCTGTGTTCCCTTGAAGTGCTTGGGAGGATTATTTGTTTGCTGAGTGCTGCTCTGAAAACAGATCTATATCACTTGGTCACAACTCTGTCTTCCTCTCAATGGGAGCAGTAATTGTACCTGCGACCAAAGTTAGACTCCAACAGAGGTCTGCCTTCTAGGATATTTTTAAAGGGGGGCAGTCAAATCCAGCCTATTTCAGGATATGAATTGAAGGCAGTCATAAATACAGCAGCTGTTCCTCAGTTCCTTTGCCAAACTAGATGATTAAAAATATTAATATTTATTCTTGAAGTTGCCATGTTAAACACTGGGGCAACTGGCTGACTGAGCTGCGAGCTATGTATTGCCAAGTGCACCAAATAAAGAAAAATGAAAGGGAAAATAATGTGTACTAATGTAAATACTTTTCACATGAGAGTGTGGTTTTACGCAGGTGGTGTCCCGTTGCAGTAGGTCCTTCATGGGAGCACATGGCCACTCTGTAAAGGATAAAAAATAACTGCTGAGTGAATAATTCTTTTTTGTACTCTTGAAGCATTTGAAAAGTTAAACTGGTCTCCATTTGGAGATTAAATTGCATACATGCTGTGGGAGAACAGGAATCTCTCTCTGGTTTATGCAACATTGTTCTTTCTCAGCTCTTTTCCCGTGGCCTTGTCTAACTCATGCCACACATGAATATCAGAGTGCTGCTTTACATTCCCCACCCATGTTATTGCTTCAGGTGTTGTACGGTTGCTCAGTGAATGGTAGCAGATTTTTAACAAATTTGCAACAGCAATCTGGACTACTGAAAGGATTATGACTAAACCAATAAATTACTATTGTCTGCTTTCATCACACGACAGATTCCCATAACCCAGTCCAGTGTGGCTGAAGATTTCATGCTGATAAAGTTTGCTGGGTTTACTTACATTTCAGAAATACTATTGTTCCAATAGATTCATAAATAATTGTTATTCAAAGATCAAACAGAGATAATTACTGGTTTTTTGCACTTTTGGAACACAGATGAGATGATTAGAAAAATCCAAAAAGATATGAAGCAACAGTGAAGCTTCTCTTAAGCAATGTCAAACATATCTTTCTTGTTCAACAGCATTTTGTATCTCCATCAATAATCTCGCCAATGGTCATATAATTAACTATGCTAATAATGCTTCTTTTAGTCTTTTTATTACTATTATTGCTGTGAACCTACTTAGGAGCAATCCACTGTAATTAGTAATTAATCTGATGGTTGTGTTGCCCTATGCAAATGTGAGATGGAGCATGTTGATTTAACCACAGCAGCCTCAGTCTCTGCTGCACATGTTGCTTCTGCTCTGTGCCCAAACTCAGCCTGCAGCTCCTGCTGCCCCTGCACTGCCTGGGGGTGAGGGCTGCATCCTGGGGACAGGGACTGGGGACAGAGCAGCCCCTGTGTTACCTCATCAATCTTACTTGGCTGCTGTCAGCCCCTGTGCCTTGAGAGCTCTTCCCAGTGCCATGCCAGAGTAAAGAGGGAAGTGCAAGACTGGCTGGCTTGGGCAGCAAGCACTCCTGTGAAATGAAATGCCTCCTTGAGTGTTTAATATGGAAGTGTTTCCATTCAGGTTTGGTGTTTCACGTGGAAGCCATTTCTTTCTCACTTTCTAAACATTGCATTTGATTCTCTTTTCTTTAAATCTCCCAATTATCCTCATCTAGTCACTCTTGTTTGCTCTGGCAATCTTGTAATGCTAGCATTTGCCGACATCCCACTTTTTTTTTCTTAGGTTTAGAATAGGAAACAAGTGTGATATTATTTGCTGGCAAGTAGTGATGTTCTTGTGGCAATTGTGCTGAGCATTTACAGCAAGGGAGAGGTGAAGAGAATTCCCACTTGAATTTTTTTCATTTTTTAATTGTTGCTCGTGGCCCTTTGGTATTAGAATTGCCACCGTGGTTTTTTTTTTTTGTAGAGAGTACCTGGTAATGAAAATTAACAATATCTTTTAAAGAGATCTTGCAAGACATGGCTTAAGCACCTGAACCTTGGAAATCCAGTCTTGCCTTGGCTTCATCTCCTTATTGTCATTCCCTGTTGCAAAAATGCAGCAGTAGGTACTGATCTCTCCTTCTCACTGCACATTGTAATTACCTTCCCTGTTTTATACCACAGCTGAAGGTTTCTGAAATTCACTGCTAGAAGATGATGTGTTTGTGTGTCCCTATCATAGCCCTCATCCTTCTCTAAACAGGAGTTAGAACAGAGCATTCAGCAAGCAGACACGGATGCTGCCAAGAGCCTGCTGGACTGTGAGGTGGCTCTAAGCCACTATAAGGAAGGAAAGTAATATTAAGCCAGTGAGTGGAAAAATTAATTTTAAATGTTTTGTAATCACATATAAGTGTAAAAGCTGAATGCACAAATCATGTTTAGGGTAGATAGTGCTATTCAGAGCTAAAATTCATAGAAAAAGGCAAAAATATATTTTTCGATCCAGTACTTGCAACATGAAGCCTAAACCTGCCTAATCCTGGCTCCACATAATCACTAAAATACCTGTCAAAAGTCTATCTATCCGGAGGTATTTGACACTTTGTAAGTGTCCCTGAATTATCTGTCTTAGCAACATACACTTCTGCTGAGCTGTGCAAATACAGCAAAAGGTAGGGTTCTGGTGAAACCAGTATTTACACACTATCTCAGTGTTGGAAGTAATTAATCTTCAACTGCATGAGGCTCTTTGTGATGTAAAGCAAGTGCTGACACTTTTGTGTAAACATGAAGATTAGCATATTTACAAACTGGTAGATGTTACTTTGATCAGTGGCTGCTTGCACTGGAAAGGCATGCTGGCATGTGGGTTTGCTCTTCATGTGACAAAGATGTCTAATCCTTTTACACTATTCTCAGATCCATATTTAGAATTCTGACTTGTGTTTTCTCTATCCACTTGAGCTCACTGTTTGGTTTGTTTAGCAGTGTTCATCCACTCTTTATACTCACCAGTTACTCATTCCAGTTTGTTTTCTTTGCAAAGCAAGCAGTAAAATTCCAAAGTAGTAAATGACCTGGGTGAAAAAACCCGTAAACTCCTTTCAATTTAATTACTAAAGCAAATTGGAAACACTTGCAGTCAGGCTTTTTGATGGCCTGTATAAAGATCTTCACTGTTTTCTTTCTGGCTTTTAAGTAAGTTAGTGTGAAAATTAGTCAACCAAGCTCCAGCCTACTTCTAATGCTGTTATATCAAGACATTTGTTTCTGTGTACATTTAAACTCATCTGGAACACTTTGAAAGAGGCATCCTAAATGCTTGTTTTTGTTCATTGTAATTTAATGGTAAACTGTAAACAATACATAATTCATTTTAGTGCAAATTATAGCTTTACATACTCTAAACTGGTTAGTGACAGGACATCTTGTGGTAACAAGATAATGACCTGAGCGGGTTCGAACAGGCTGGGTCTTATCTTTTAAGAAGGATGAAATAATGTTATGACATTGTCAGCATATTGTCTAACATGCTGGGATGCTAGCAGCTCATTATTTATGTGCAACTCATCTGTCTGAGTAAAGGATTGCAAGGCTGGCCCTCCTTGGTGTACCTGTGCTGGCAAGCCCAAGCATGCCGGGAGCAGCAGGAGGTGTGTGGCTCAGGTGGGCCCACACACGCTTGCACAGGAAAGGTGAGACTGCAGCTGAGGGCTGGGTGGGGTTCTGCTGCTGTTCTCAGAGCCACAGCCTCCCTTTGAACACTGAAGGCAAATTTGCTCAGCCTACCCACAGTTACTGGAGATGGTAGATAGATCTGCTTGGTCTTGGAAGCTTTCCTGCTTTCCTCTGATAAACTGGAGCTTTGCCTCCATCCTCAGGCATACCTGTTAACCTGTCAAAGATGAGGAAACTCCTTCTCACCAATCCACTGTGTTCTAGAAGGTGTCACATTAATCCTGATGTTTTAGCCATTTGACCTGGCTCCTATCCACACACTAAAGCCTCAGAGCTGGTTTTAGGGCTTTGACTCAATTTCCATTTGACAACAGCTCCAGTGATGAATGAAGGATTCAGAGACACAGCTGCCGCCACCCTGCTACTTGTCCTTATGGCACAACTAGAAGCACTAGTCCAGCATTTTACCAGTGGTTTAAGCTAATATATTTGTTTGTAAAGTTGAGATGCTGAGAGCATCCCCTTCCACCCCACAGTACAGAGGTGCAACTGCAGCAGGCACCTGGTGGTGACAACAGCTTCAGTGAGATTGACTACAGCCCTCAGTGGCTGTTGTCCCCTTTGCCCAGACCAGTGGGCTCTCCTTGCAAAATGAAGAGAACATTAAATCTCAGCCATCTCTGTGTCTTTCAAATGGATCAGAGTGATTATATATAATCTCACATACTAAAGGACCAGCTTTCCAGCCAAGCAGGACATCTATGCTCACAAGATTAGCCTGAGTCTCACTGATGGGATTTTAGACTTCTTACATTGGAAAGAAACAGCTGTGAATAACACATAGAAAAGACATATAATGATGTTTTTTGTAGTACATAATTTTTCCAGGGCCACTGTCTCACATAGCATTTTCCCCTTGAAATATTGTGGTCTGTAGGCTGCAGTCACACACATTCAGAGAAAGTTTAGTGTCATGGAGCTGCCCCATTTGTATCTAATGTATGAACAATAACAACAGGATCTGTGTTTTGATTGCTTATTAAGCAGGTGAAGTGCTCAGAAAGAAAACTGATATACTTTTCTCACGTTGCTTGCAGAGCATCACACGTATGTTAGGTCTATTACTGATTAAAACTCTTGTTAAACTGAGGATCAAAAAGAAATCTTGACACCTCATTTAGCTATTTTCATGGCTGGATTAGCCTAAATAGAACAACTTGTCTATATGGGAACAGCAGAGACAATTTTAAAGATATATTCCCATCTAGGGAGAGAAACTGCAAGTAGAGTCTTTAAATCAGGAGGAAAATATTTTGTTGCAGTCATGAAAATTATTGGGTGAAATCTTGACCCCACCAAAGTCAATAAAAGTTTTTCTATGGTTTTCACTGAAGCCTAATGTATTTTCTATTGATATTTGAGGGGGAAAAAAAGCAACAACTTTTGCAGGTTATATTATTGCTTATTTAAAATGGATTAGCTGGTTGCATATTTATGAACTAATACTGTATTAACAGAAGATTTCTTAAGTATATATTAATCTCTGTGGTTTACTAAAAGCTTTCAATATGTCTGGATCTCGTTTAATTTAATAGATTAGAGGACAGGTAGTTAATGTGCTAAACAAAATGGAATTTTGTCTGTTTTCCTTTCAATGTCATTATTTGCATCTTCATTTTTTCCTGCACTGCAAGTGTTCAGCCCTTTTGCAACTTAAATGCATGAGCAGACAGGGAACAGTCTGCAGTCATGCTGGAAAATAAGCCTGGATCCTTCAGGCTCTCAGTCTGAATACAGGCAGGGGAAGAGCCCTTCTCTGGGCTGCTGAGCCTGGGCTCTCTTGCAGACCCAAACACGTATTAGCATGATGACAAGCAAGGTAGGCTTGGACCCTTGGGATTACAGCCTGACTAGGGACTGAGAGTGTGGAGGAAATGTCTACAAAGGCTGCAGGAAGGGAATAGAGTCTCAGGGAAGCTGGGAAGCTGCAATAGTCCCAGATTACAGGATTTGGGTCTGGCAAGCTGATTATTCAGCTCTGCAACACTCAGAGCCCAGCCATGAACATCATATGAACTTTGATGTTTTTAATGTTGTCCATGGCTGGGCTGTAGTCAGCAGGACTGACCCTTTTATGCTCTCACAGGTCTTTTTTTCCTGACAGTTTTATGGGCATAAATAGATAAAAGTCTTCATCTTAGGAAAAGCACGTATTTAGGAATTTTAAGATACTAATTTCATGTTGCCCTTGAGCATTTTCTGCAAATGTTAGCATGCACATACTATTTCTGGTGATTAAAGCAGAGTATTTTGACTTTAAAGTGGCATCTTTTGAATAAATGTGTCTTCAGATGATTTATGCATGCCATTAGGATTTAGTGCTGGTAGTTGTCCTGGGAAGCCTGATCTGGTCTTTCAAGAGTTGTCTTAGTTTTATCAGTCCATTTGCATGTGGTCATATTTCAACCTCCAGGAGCTTTAAAATGTTTAGTACACAGAACACAAATTTAAGCCTGTGTTTGTTTTTATTGGTGGAACCTCTTTCCTTTCTTCAACATTCTCAAATGTTCCCTGGTTTAAGTAGAGTTATCTAAGGTAATCCACTCTTGCCCTTACCAGGGATATTCCACTTTGTTCATAAGCACATAACATAACTCTAGTCCCCTGTGATTTCATTGTGAAATTAAAACCCAGACACTCATCCAGATGTCTTAGAAGATAAGGGCAGACCTAATCCGTGTGTCACAGAGGACTTGAGGAGCAGGAATTCACCTATACATCATCACGTTGTTATTAGCCTGGACCATGGCAAGCCCAACACAAACATTTTCCACAGGGCTTGCATTCAGGCTTGGCAGTGTTAAGAAAATACCCTCCAGCAATGTGTTATTTTAGGCTGAAACAAAAGTAGACATGAATGGCAGGAGGAACAGAGAAGTATTGTTTTTATTTTAATGTGAACCCATAACTTGTGTTAAATGAAAATCTAACCAAGTAAGATGTAAATACCATCGTGTTCAAATGAGCTATCAAATATCAACACATTTATTTTGTGATGGAGCACTGATGCTTGTCTTAGGCACTGTGGGAAGGGCAATTTAGATAGTAGAAGCCAAAAGCTTTATCTGATTAAAACTGATATGATGATTGATTTTGACAGAGAGAAATCACTTCCATTGCAAAAAAAAAGGAGGCAACAAAAACATTGTGCATTTTTCATTAATATGAATGGTGGCACTGAAACTAGGAACAAAATGTGGGCTTCTGAAAGAGGGAAAACTTTGTCTTTTGCAGTTCTGCCACAGAAGTCACCCCAAAAGCTTCCAGAATTATTTTATAAAATCCTAGGGTAAGAGTGAGAATCCACAGCAGGTGACCCATCCTGCACAGCTCCCATTTCTGTCTGTTCCTGCCCTCACTTGCTGTTTCTCCATCTTGCCCTGGGAGCACTCCCAAAAGCGTGCAGAGGGATGCTACAGGATAGGAAGGAGCAGAGTTTGTGATCAAAGCAGTAAACTGGGAGTTAGCTGGTTTGGATTCAGCTCCTGCCTGTGCCACAGATGTTCTGCATAGCCAGCCATGGCATGCTCTGTTTTTGTCAAAATTCGTCCTGTGCTGAGAGCCAGAGAGAGGCTGGGATGGCATCTGATGCTGGGAGGCAAACAAGGCTCACCCGCTGCTTGGACATTATACAAGTATATTTGGAAAACTCCAATGGCATGTAAGCTTTGTGGTGTCCTTCAGCACGGGGCTGAACCTCTTGTTTACAGTCAGTGCCTCAGTGCTCCCTCCTGCCAAGCAGGAAAACTGCAAGGATTTTCACTTTAACACTTGTGCAACACTCCTATGATGTAAGGGATGCTTCAATGCGTGTCTATTAGAAGGAGAGCCCACAGCTTTGAAGAGAGTTGCCCTGAGTTCAGTGCACTCATTGAATAGTTGGAGTCTCACAAGTGTGAAAAAGTGTCCTGGAAAAATCTTCAGAAAAGAAAAATCTGTAATAACGAATTCTGAGGGCTGTTACTGTGTTGTTTTGGGGGTTTGGTTTGTTTGTTTGTTTTTATATTAATATTAATGGTAAATTCATGCAAATGTACTAATGAAAAATCAAGACTAGAAGAAAGGGCTTCAGGCAGGACAGACAAACACTTTCTAAAATGGAATGTGGCTTTGATTTTTTTTGTTTTGGGAAGTGATCCAGGTTACCCTAACAGAAAGCAGAGACACTTTGTGGCTGGGGTCCCTTTGTGCACAATGCAATGGCAAGGCAGTTCAAGACCAGTTCATCTGTGTGAAAATATGACCCTTATGAGTCTGGAGGTCAATGAAACCACTGTTGATCTGCTTAGGGCATGCTGGTCACTGCTTTAGGGTCATTTTGATTTATGTGCTTGGATTTTCCACTTCCAGAAGAATAAAATCTGGGTAACTGTCTCTTAGTTAACGCTCATTTTTTGTTGGCAACATGCATTTTTTTCAGAAATATGCATTGTATGAAATAATCTAACAAATTTAATGTAAGTATATAAAGTTATATTTTTAGGAAAGATGAATATATTCACAGTGATAATTAGGGGAAAAACCCCTTAAAAGCATAGCTTCTGATTTCTTTTCTTTTTTTTGTTTCTTTTAAGCATTATACAAGCTCCCTCTTCTCTGATATTTAAACATTGTTATTTAAGAGCTTAACAGTTTTTGTAGATTGACTTTAAAGATTCTCATGTGAAGGATGAAAGTGATGGTAACACCATTTAATGAATGGGATAGTTGAACCAGAGGCAGAGTCAGCTAAAAGAAATGTGTAGCAAACCAGAAAGTTAATAATTATTTACCTCCCCAACTCCTATCCAACTTCAAAAGTAAAATGAATGGAGGCTTCAAATGTTCTTTCTTAGTACAAAAATGGCAACTGCTTCCCTGCTGAGATGTCTTGGAAGTGTTACCACAGATGGCAACCCCTCCACAGAGAATTTGATCTTTAATACCTCTTGAGGTCTGGTGGGGCCTTACAGCCTCTCATGATGGCTCTGGGCACCAGTGCTGGAATGTCCTCCTGTGCATTTCACTGGCAGAAACTGGTACCAAAACCTCCCACTGTGCTGCTCAGCATGGGGAGGGAAGTGGGGATCCAGGGGGAATCGGGGCACTCCACACCCTGCCTCTGGCATGAGGGAGATGGGTCAAAATATTGCCTCAGCTGACACCAACATATTTTACCTTGATCACTTTGTATTATTAATTTCAGTGTGATTAACACTGGGGGCATCTGAGTCAATTTATCTGGATTTTTTTTTCTGTTTTTCTGTCAGATGTTTAAAGCTCTAGCTTCAGTGTCACTTGTTCCTCTGGTGTGTAAACAGGCTTCCCCTTCCTAGTTGCCATCCTAAGTAGTTCTATCAACTGCTATTCTAATACTTCTATCAAACTCCTTAATTTGTCCTATAAGACCCTCTAACCCCTTGAAACTGTTTTTAAAAAAACCTGTTAGGGTCTCTGCCACCTGCTTTGCATGTGACTGCTGAGCAGTTTAGTAACAAAATTTGAACATGAGTAAACAAACAACACATTCATGACTGCACTGTAACCTCTCCATTGTGTTCCTTGTCCCATTTGTTAGGGAGTTTTACATAACCCAAAATAAGGCTTTTGTTCAGTCTATGAACAAAACATGGGGCTGGAGAATTATGAAATGTTCAATGTGCTGCTCACTGCTTGTTCCTTGTAGTAACTGCTTCACAAGCCTTCTCCTTCAAGACATCCTAAAGGCTGTTTAATACTCTCTTAGTTGTCATTTCTGTCAGCACTCAGCACTGTGAAGAGTTGCTGAACTAAACCATATTAGCAGGTCTTTACAATTATTTGTAAATGTTGGGATACTCAGAAGATTATTGCACTGGTACATTGCCTTTGGTGCCTGAGGGGAGCACAAATTATATCTTATCTGCAGGAATAGCACTGAGGAGCTGTCTTATGAGATGCTGTGGTGCTCAACCCACTTCCAATCCCATCACTGGGATTGTCAGGGTACAATTTATATCAGTGAGCAGGACAGACACAGCCTCTAACATTAGAGTTTCACATGAATCTAATGCATGGGAAATGGATTTTTTTTCTCAAATGGATAAAAATATCTTCTCATCTGAAACTTTAAACTGATGACATTTCAGAATTCCATTTGGAGAGATGGAAAAGCAGATGATCTGTGGTTTTTAAAACTCATAGCTGGTGCTTCTTGTCTATAAAGTTTGTTGAAGTACTACTGAGACAAAGCACTTCAAACTTTTGCCTGTATATCTGACTCCACAAAGGTTTGTCTATAATTGTCTATATTTCAGGAAAACTACTATTTTCTGAAACACATTAGTTTGGGATTGTCAGGACTGGTACCTGGAAGTTACGCTCCTAAAATTGAAAGAAATGGTCCAGTTTTCAAAAGCACTGAGCAACCTCTGAGTGCCATGGAAATTGTCCAGGATTTAAAGCTCTGGGAAAAGGTCAGGCTGGTTGTTTTGTAACCTAAATTTAAGCTCCTATGTACTAAAAATGCCAAGGAAGAAATATCCCCTATCATAAGCCAGTTCTTTAAACAGAGACATACTTTTAACAACTGCTTAATTGAAAGCAAAACTTATTTCAGTACGATAGGAACATATTTATAGTTGTGTTTGTGCCATCTTGTAATTTGCAACTTGAAAGGAAGTCAATTGTTGCATAACTCTACAGGCCAGTGGGCCATTTCCCTTGGCTCCTAAAGTAGAAATTAAAATTTGTTTTATTCTTTATAGTTATATATATATATGTTTATTTATTATCTGCTGCTGGGAGCTGCTGAGTGACCTGCTGGTGTGCCCTATGGATCTGGCTATGGGAAAGACTGACTTGTTAAACTCTCTTCCACACCAGGGCACTGAAACAGGAGGCTGTCAGGAGCTCCCATCTGACCATAATGTGAGACACTCTGATACCGTGTGCATTGCCCATGGTGGAGGCTGGCAATTTAGGATATTTTCTCACCAAAGAGTCACTGATACAGGCTTCACTTGAGGCTGCAGCCCCTTCATAACTCATTCTAAGGGGAGCATGAAGCGCTTCCTACCCATAATGGGAGTGAAATCCTGCCTTGCTCCTGCTTGGGCTTTTGCCATGGCATTGGGTGATGGCAGGTTTCATCACTGGATGGTGTATCCTGACATGGGGCATAGAAACCAGGAGCAGGGAGCAACCTGGAGGCTACAGGTGCTCTAGAGAGAGAGGCACCTGGGTGGGAGTGAAGACAGGGACAATAATTTCCTCATGCAAATTCTGCCTGAAAAGGAGTCCCCTGAGTGGCAATAGGGTTTTTATATGTGAGCTCCAATTTTCTGTCTATATTTGCCTGTGCTTAGGTCTGTTTATTTGTACTTTATCATGTGAAACATGGTAGAGAATGATGGTTTGTTCTCAGTCTGGGCAATTATTGTTACAATGCAGAATCAGAGTGCAATTCACAATGGATGAGACCTTGCCAGAAACGCTTCTTTTGGAGCAGAAAGGGACATCAGACCAAGCTGTTCAGAGCTTGATCCAGGGGGGCCATGCAAGCCTCCAGAGAGGGGGACTTCACAGCCCCCTGAGGAACCCTGTGCCCTGCCTGGATGGCCCTAGGAATGGCATGACAGGGATTGCTGGCTGTGCTGGTCTCAGCCAGTGCTGATGCTCCCAGGTCCCTCTGCTTGTTCCCATCTGAGAGTGACCTCTGTGACTGTCACATAAAGTCAAGTACTGACTGCATGACCATCCTCTTCAGAAAGAGTCTATGACTTCTGAGTTTCTCTTCTTTTCCATTTACCCAGAAGAGATTTTTCCAAATTTTCTGAACCAGAAGTAGATGGTCACCCCAAGGCCAGGATTGAAAAGCACCAGCCATCCAGTGACTGTGTGATTTGGCATGGCTGATCCCACTGGATCACTTCTTGCCGGGTCCACAGGGTCTTTCCAGCCATGGTGGCATGGCTTTTATGTCCTGTTTAATTTTTGTCTCTCAGAATTGTTGAGTTTGCCCATCCAAGCTTTCTATGTTTAATGTTTTCTATAAACTCCCCAGGTCCTAGAGTCATATGAGAAGCTTAGCAATTAATAAATGTTTTCAGGGTTTGGAGGGGTAGAAAAAAAACTTCTGAGTGTGAATTTCAAATGCAAACTTCACAAACAAATGCAATGAACTTTTACATTCATTGACCTTTAATGTCTCCTGGTTTTCTGGGACATCATTTCTGACTTGTGGCTCCTGGAGGTTGGCAGCACTGCTGCTGACTCTCTGTGCATTGAGGCTGCATTTATGTCGCTTGGTTTGATACATTCCTGGGAGACTTATTTCTGCTCTCTGTGCATTTAGCTACAGCCTGGGCAAAGCAAGAGAATCTGTTTTTTGTTTTATGGTTCTTCTTTTCCCTTACTTTGGCTTCAACCTTTCTACCTTTTAGGATTATAATTTGGCTATTATTCTGAAATATACATTCCCTGTTGAGTATAATTATTGGTGTTAAGTTGTGTAAATCTCTCAATAAGTGTGTACAAATTGACACTGGATGAACTGGAGGGATATTCTGATAGTAGCATGTAAAGAATTACAAGGAAAATCAGAACTGGTAATATTTTTGAATCTGCATGCAATTTGTGAATATTTGCACATATCTTTTTTTTTCTAAATTTTTTTTCTGGTGTCACACATATATTACCTCCTTTTGAAAGTAGAGGAGAAATTTAAAGCTTTCTGTGAATTTTAAAAACAAAGTTTTTGCTTCTATTGTGAAAGATCTTGGTTAGAGCTCTTATGGAAAGTAACAGGTGACTGAGGTTGATATCCAAAGTCAGTTATGTCAAAACTAAAGAGATGGTTGTCAGTTTTGTCAGAGGACACAATTTTACTGACTTCTACTTAAATCTTTCATTTCTGATTAATAGGAAGATGTGTACTGATTTATGGATCATGGCCAAAGACTCTAAAGTCTTATAAATTCTATTCTACAGGTTTTCTAAAAGAGAAAAGACAAGAACTCTTTTCTCCAACCAGGTAAATGTGTGACTATAATACCGGTAAAAAGATCTTTTGAAGTGTTTTTCTTCACATGCACAGAAATCACTTAAGTATAAGCCACTAAAGAGCCACACCTGGGAGATTTAAGGTGATTTTGTTGTTTGTGCTATGCTGGAATTTTTTTGTTTCAGGAGTGTTTGTCTTATAGCTCATGGTTGAAGTGACCCTCTTAAATCTACCATTAAAACTTGAAATGACAGAAGCCTGAATCATGCTAGAAAAAGGGCATTACCTTGAATTTGTGTGCTTGAGTTTCTTGGCACAGGCAGAACACCCGGAAAATAGTTTCAGTCACTAGAAATGTGCACAAATATTACAAGTGTGTCATTGTAGACCACAGTCTCAACATGTCTTCTTTCCTACCCAACGGTAGACTCATATTGGAACAGGTCCAGTGCTTTAATGAATTACAAACCTGTAAAATATTTCTTTTCCTCTGCCTGTGGTAACTGCTCTTTAACCTGGCAGCAAGACTAGGTACAAACAAGTGCTTGAGGCTGACTTGTGGGCAAATAGGCTGTGTGCATGGAAAGAGGGGCTGTGACACGGAGCCAGTCACCGTTCCTTGGCCACGTACCGAAACACCGTGCCAAAGGATGGGGAGCACCCTATGGCTGTGCTTGACACCAAACGTGTGTGGGAGCTTCTTGCCAGAGCAGGTGGGCAAGAATAGCTCAGCTGGGAGCCGGTGAGAGGGCTCAGGCAGGGAAAGGCATTCTTGGCTCTCCTGGCGTTCCTCCTGCACTGCGCAGGGAGAGCAGTGCCAAACAACACATGCGCTGTTGGCATCTCCAGTTACTTCTACTTCTGTATGTCAGGAACCATTCCTCTGAAGCCAATGGCACCTCATTACATTAAACTGATGTGAATAAGAGGCAACTGGGACATATATGTTTCCATACCTTTATGCCATTGGGTCTGATTCTACTTTTGTTCACACTGGTTTGATATTGATACAGCTCCTCTGGCTTTCATGACATGAATCTGTGTTTAACCTGGGTCAGCAAGATCTCAATCAACTTCATTTACTTCAAAAAATATGTTGCCAGAGCTGTTGGGAAAGAATGGATCTGTAAGAGAATAGAAGATGGGAAGTAAAAATAGGAAAGGGATCAAGAAACAGCTCAAGGATGGAGATTCACATTTCTTGTGTTTGCCTACAGTTTGTTACCTTTGTCAGTGAAAAATGGGAGAGATGAAAGAAGGAAATATTTCTTGAGTTAGAGGTTGTCTTTGGGCTGAGCAAAGCCCTGTGGTAAAAGCATGTTAGTCCTCTCTCCTTTTTCTATTTCAGCTGTTCTTTGTGTTAGGAAAAAAAACCCACTTCTTTGTTTTTTTCCAATACAAAATAGGAAAGGACTACAAGGAAACAGAGCAGATTATTTTTTCCAGTTTGCCTTAGGGTTTCCTGGAATTTTTGCTACTGTACATTTATTTAAAGTAACCCTATCTGTTTAAATACATGCTGATCTTTGGCTGCTCTGAGATCAGAATCAGCCCTGAAGAATGCCTTTTGCTCGCAGTCATTCTTGTATTGTCAGTCCTTCCTCAGCGCCCCCTGCCACGCTGACCTCCAGGGTATCAGGTGACAGCAGCATAAACTGCAACACATGTGGGCAGGGCAGGCAGCGAGTTATGATCTGAACCAACACAGAAATTGGGGTCTCTTGTCAGTCTCCTCAAAGATGACAAAATAATCTGCTTCCAAATGAAGGTAGATGTAAGATAAATTCTGTGCCTGCTATTATGTTTTTTTGGCATTAGCCAAATGCTCTAAGCATTTTGTGGCTTTGTCACCACCAATTATGAACTAAAATAACATCAAGTGCTGCAGAGTGCCATGATCCAAAACTCCTCTGTCTTTTCACAGTGACATTGTGAATAAATAAAATCAGCTCCAATGATTCATTAATTCATGTTTAATAAGGCTTTGCAAAGTTATGTCAGACACTTGGAAAGGATGTCTGGAACTAAAAGCTCAATCCCTCGGTGTCTAACCCAGACGAGCTGACTCCTTAATTTTGCTGAAACAATATGTGCAGGGAAGGGTTTGTTGGAGCTCTGGAAAGTTTTCTGTTGTGTGCACTATTTAAAAATTCTGTGCAATTGTCATCATTATCTTCCCAAAATGAAAACAAGTCCTTTATAGTGAAATTTAGGACATTATGCAATAAACTAAAATTTATTGTTTAATTCTCCAACCAAGATTTTGCATAACAAATGGAATAAATTAAAATTTTTTGTTGGCTGTCTCAATTTCACAATAATTGTATTTTTATTTGAGCAATGTGTGTATATCCTGAAAATACTTCAAGAAAAAATAAATTATTCAAATGGAACAGCTTTGCTGTAAATTATACAGTATTTTTTTTCCTTAAATGTAATTTCTGTAAGATTAATTCGTTAGAATGGGTAACATGCTCAAAGCTTTTAAAAAAGGTAAAATAATTTTCTTTTTATTGTCTAGACTCTATATAAGTCCTTGCTAATTAATACTGCCCTTTCTGGTGACTTTGCAACAGGCAAAGCAGGCAAACTCAAACAAACCAATTATAAATGATTTTTCAATGTAAACTTTTAACAGTGTAGCCTAAGGGCTTGCTCAACATAAAAGTACAATTTAGAAAACATTAGTTTTAACTAAGGTCAGGATATATCAGGCCATGATGGATGTACATGTAAAAACATCTGACTGTGGAATGACAACATTTTCTTCAAGACTAAGCAAAGCGTTGGTGGCAGTGATAAGTAAAAAGAAAAATAGCTTTGAATGAACTGACCAGAAGGTTTGAGTTTTGAGTCTGGGTTGCTAGTTTGGGGGTTTTTCTCAAGTGTGTGTTGATTTCAGTTTCTTCAGAGTTTTGCAAATCTGACTTCCTGGGATGCTGCAAGCAGTATAGTCTGGGTTTTAGACCTATATTCTACAGCAGGGCCAAGAGAAAGTCAAGCTTTTAAACACCATCTGCTGCCTTGGGTCCCAGGTAGAAATCACCCCATTCCTGTTCTCAGCTGCTGGAGCAGAGCCCCTGTGCTGTGGGGGTGCCACACACCCTTCCACCTGTGCGTGACACAGCTCATCTGGCTCTGTTCTCCAGCTACTGAGTGGAAAATGTCATGGCCCTGTGATGCAAAGCACTGTCCCAGTATATCCCACCACCACAGGTTTAAGCTTGTTTGAAGAAAAAATTTGGGGAGAAGATCCCGGTTTGAATAGGTGGTGGTTGACTGCTCCACACTGTCTTTAAGGCTCTTCATCCTCATTGTCTGTCTTTCAACAGCCTGAGTGAAGCTGGCACAGGCTCCCATCATGTGCTGTATCTAATTTGGTAGAAGCAGTCACATGCCCATAGTGTGATCTGTATCAGATTTGTACGGCTGAGTCATCTGGTATCAATTCTTGTGGAGCAAAGGCTCCATAGCTGCAACCCTCACATGTTCCTGTGGCTCCTGCTCCTGTCTTGTAACTCATTTATCACAGTTCCACTCTTGCCCTGCTCCTCTGCCCATTGCCCAACTCACCCAACACCTCTTCCTTAGATCGGGAATATCTTTTCCCAGACACACGTGCCACCTCGTCCTGGGCTCAGCAGCCCAGGAAATCACACAGGCTTCCTACAAATATCACACAGATATTTTAAATAACCTCTGAACCTCTGACTCTTTGCTGTTGTCATTGTGTCCCTCCTTCTCCTTCAGGAATATGGTTGCTTAACATCCCTTCACACATGGTGTCTCCACAGCCTCTTGTTTCTTATCAAGCAACTTTCTTCTCTTTTCAGCTGAAAACTTGTCCTGGTCATTAACACATCACCCTCCATGGGTGCTCCTGGCTCCTCCACCCAGATTAACAAAAAGCAGCCAAAGGCATACCCATAGCTTCACAAAATGTGCATGGAAACCATACACTGGAGCTGGGTCACCAGTTTATCAGCCAGGCTCTGACTGCAGGTTTGTCATTTTGTTGAAGCAAAAACTGATTTTGTCAATGAAGTAATGGCTTGTTAATTTTATTTTTAACAAAAACACTGCCTCCTTCTATATGTACTAGAATTGCAACCTTTCTAAGCACATAGTGTATGTTCATAGCCGTTGGCAAAACCCAATGGATGCTACTTTGAAAAACAAAAAATTACTGCTTAGTTGAATTAGAAACATTTATAACATCTGCAATCATCCTTGTTTGTTCTCTCTTCTGGTGAGCAAAGTTGTTCCACTGCTGCGGTCTCCCCTCTCTCTTTCTTGTCATCTATAATTATGTAGAAGGGATTAATAATCATGCATTTTATCCAGCGTCTCGGCTTGATGACAGGGCATTGTTTAATGAGAGCAAAATCAGTGTCCTGGCTCTTTGGGAGAGCTAAGGCTGTGCTTGCAGTGGAAATCATTGAAAATAAACATGTGGAAGCCTAAGCGCTCTTTAATAACTCCTTCTGCTTGTTTGGTTAGCAATTTCAGTGATTTCGTCCGTCGTGCCTGGCCCTGCTGCTGCAGAGGCATGGTTATTTATGGTGCCAGAGGAGGTTATGATCTCCTTATATAAACTACAGCACAGAGGTAGAATATAGTCAGTTCTGAGTCATATTGAGTGCTTTAGTTCTCCAGCTCCAATGCCATTAGATCGAGAATTGGCCATTAGATTGTACAAGAATTTTTTAGGATACTGTTTAGGATACTGAGGCACCAAGCACCCAGAAAAGTTATGGATCTGTCACATAGACAGGCTTTGTCCTGTCTGTAGCTTTTACTTCTACTTAGGTATTTAGCTTATATTTGCAAATGGTAAGATGATGTTACAAAATGGCACTGCCCATGTGTTGTAAGCAATTACTGGATTATTTCCTTCTCAGAGGTGCCATGGGTTTAAGTGCAGAGCTTGGGACCATGTGTGCTTGACCTGAAACAAAGGTGTAAAAAGGTCTCTGCTGGGTAAAATGCAGCCTGCCTGCAGCACTGCTGTCTTTGGGTGTTACAAGCCAGGGAACATGGACAGTCTCCATGGGAGCTCTGAGAAAGTCTAGGCCTCATTGCAGCAGAGAGCACTTGCTCAAAACCCACTTTTCCTGTTCTGTCCCTGACAGGAATCTGGAGAAGCTTGGCTTTGCAGTGTGGGATGGCTGTGGCATTTCCTGTGCCACAGCTCAGCTGGGTCAGGGCAGGGAGGCAGAGTGATAATCCCCAGGGAGCAGCACCTGGCTGGCAGCATCCAGTGCCCACTGGAGGAGCAGCACAGGGGACAGAGGTTTCTCACCAGTGAAGTGAAGTGCCAGTTACATGTACTCAGACAGATCAGTGCTCACCGATACGGGTGGGGGTTCAAGGCTGTGGAGCACCAGAAGATACCACAGAATTAGTGCCTCAATGCCCAGAGCTTTGGCTCGTGGCTGTGGCACAGTGCTGCTCTCAAATTTTTTGGGAACTTGGACTCCAGTGGTAACTCAGGCAATGAATGCACCCACTGTCAACCTTCCACTGGTTGGTATTCTCTCCTCTAAATAAATGCATTGAGGAAGGACACTGCACAAGTGTTCCAGACCTTATTAATGAGGGAAGCAGTTTTCCTTCAGACCTTCCTCAGATACTCATCACATCACCAGGCAGCCTGGAATGAATTCTGTCTTCTTGCTTTATATGAGTGATTCAGATTTTTGCATAATATATTTAATTTGTAACTTATGTATGTAGCAATTTGGGTGATGTTTGAGTAGGACATTTCCTTTTCTTGTTACTGCTAGTGCTTGAAATGATGAAAACTCATCCTTTCTCAAGGGAAGTAAATGGGGAAGGGTAGCCAAGGGCTCACACTGTGGGTGGGGGGATGGCAGGGGCCAGCAGTTAATTCAACAAAACCATATATTAATGTGAAACACAAGAGAGGGATTTCTTTCCTCTTCTGTATCCACTTTATTTTTAAACAACAGAAGCCACCTATGAAAGACAAGGGTTAGCTTAGATTAGCTCCTCATTCTTATACACATATTCACACATTTATACCCCCACAGAAGCACAGTGGTGCCTGAAGTCCAGAAAGCCCAAAAACAACAGAAGGCTGGAGCCAAGACCCAACCTTCACCTTCCCCAGTGCTGTCCCTGTTGTGTGATGGGAGTTCATTATGTCAGCGTACTTGCAGCCTGTCAATACGAGCCCACACCTCCTCAGGCCCTGCTGTCCTGACAGCCTCTTGTCTTCCCTCTACTTGGCCATCTGCACTGACCAGTACCTCAGCCCCACTTTTCTCCTGATCCCCATCAGTGGTACTTGCACAACATCTGCTCTGAGATGCCTCACAAGGAAATACCCTGCAAATCTCCATGTGGTTTGTAGAATGAATTCCCTGGTGACCCTCTCATTAATAGTTTTCCCTGCCAAATGCTGTTTGCTTTTACTTTCAGAACAGTCTGCATTAATGATTAGTTCCTCTACTTGGACATTATTTACATAAAGTATTGCTCTCATATCACAGGCAGCAGCTCCACAATGACTCTGAGCAAGACCAGGGTCAATGACCAGTGAAAGTAAATGCCAGACAACAGTTGTCTCTGCAGGATGCATTCATGGAGAGCTGGGAATTTCCTTACCCTCCTGGCTGCCCTGCCTGAGATGATAAGTGCTTGAATATTTCACAGCAAAGAAGTCCTGGGAAAAGCAGAACTATTTCTTGTGATAAAGGCTGGCTGCACATTTTGGGAAGATGAGCTTGTCAGGGATGTTGCTGCACTCAGGCTGAACCTGTGGGAAGTGTGCCTGTTCCTAATAAATGTTATGTGTATTTATGTGGCAGTCATTGTGCTTTGCAAGGAGGGAGTCACAGAAATAATTAGTTAAGAGCGTGAGGTTTTTGGCACAGATTCCCTTTCTCAAGTAGCTGTGATGTTCATATATAAGAAAAATTGATTTGGCATCTAGACAGGATTTCAGCACGCTCACGGTTATGGAAATCAGCTATGGGCATGGAAGAAATCTGTATATTGATTCATAAACTGACTTGACGACTTGTTCATGTTTTAATGTTTTCATGGACTTTTACCCAAGATAAAATTGCCAGTAAGTACCACTTGACTGTGCTACAGCACCATCTAAAATGGTGGGAAGAATGCAGGGAATAAAAGGGATTTCCTATTAGGCAGAAGACTTTATTTTCTTTGCTAATTAAGTTTTTCCTTAAAGATGAGCATTTTTCTCATTGTCCTTGCTATTGTGTTAGAATATGCATGTAAATAACACCCAGTGAGAAATGGTTTCCTGTTATAGGCCCCTGGTTTCATGGACAATTTATTTTGCAAGAGCTCAGGAAAGCCAGTCCTCCTCCTGCTCACACCAGGCTGTGTCCATGCTGCTAGAACTGCCACAGCTGTGTGTAGGTACTAGAATGAGAATCACTTCACTTTGCTATGGTGTAGTAGGACAAAAGCCAGTATGGCTTGCTGAGTCTGTTTTTCTCTCCCTGGCTGGCGAGGGGTGTGTTTGGTCACCATCAGCACCAACCCAAGACTGCAGAAAACACCAGCTAAGAGACTGACTCCTCAGCAACATGTTTCTCTGCAGGTTTAAATCTTAATCCCTGAATTATACCTCTGCCTGCCTCATGGTTTCCTTTGGAGACCTTCCAGCATTGACCAATCCTGACCCCATTTGACTTAAGCTATGTGGGCTTGAAATGGAGGCAGGATGGCTGCTGGCCATAGTGGAGAGGAATGGGAAAAGGAAACTGTGTCATGTGCAACATCATCCAAGATCCAGCGTGATAACAATGTGTGACCAAATTCTGATCTCACTTGTAGCAGTGAGCTTCCATTCTGACTTCAGAAGGAATCATGGGTGTAATGTGAGTCACAACACACACACTGTGCCACAGCACAGCAGAATTTTTCCAATAAATATTGTCTCTTTTGTCAAGACAGAAGAAAACCCCTGGAGACCTATACTATATCAATCTGCAAAATTCAGGAAAGAGGCCCTATAGTAACTACATTTTTGAAGGTGAAGGTTGTTCCTTGCAGACTAAATCTTCCCTTACAACAGTTGGTTGCTCATTTTCTGAAAATTTCTGCAAATTTTTCCATGATTAGTGTGTAGGATGAAAAGATCTCTGGGGCCTTGTTTTACACTATTGTGTTTGGACACCACCTTACATACTAAAAGCACTCATGGAGAAATCAGGGAGTTGTCTCATGGTGTCTCAAGGTGGGCTGCTAGAAACAGAGATATTTTTACACCCTCAGGAAGAGAAAAAAGGCCATTTTTATCATTTGGTAGTTGGCTTCTTGCTGATTATTAAATAGTCTGCCAAATCTGTGGTTAATGAGTGATTTAAATGTACTTTGAAGGCAGCTTTTGTTTCCTTCAGTTGTTATTCTAAGAGCCCTTAAAATTAATTGACTGACAAACTCCATAATTGATGCTGCCTACGTAGCCTGCACTGGCCAAAACTGATGGGAGCCCTGGCATCTTGGTCAAGGCTGCTCTAAACCCTTCTGAGAGCCTCTGCTTGCCCTCTCTTTATGCTCTTGGGTAGGAGAGGGCATGTTTAGTTTTCTGCTTACTCTATTCCCTTTTGTACTTGTTCATTTGCTAGGTGCATAAAGGAGAGGAGGTCATTTGTGCACATGGGATAAAGAGGTATTATGAATTCTAAAGTGTTTGCTTTATTGGGAAAAGCACAGTGAGCAGGAGAGCTCAGGAACCTAATGTGTGAATTTTTAATGAATGCCGTGCCATGTGTTTGTGCAGGCTTTTTTTTTCTACCTGTAGCAGCTTTATTCATTTGGGAGAGTACTGTGTACAAGATATTCTTTAGTAGTGTGCTGGCTGCTGTTTAGTTTTAATAAATTAAATCCTTTATATCAATGTAATATTCTTTAGACAAGCACTTCCAAGACAGATTAGAAATGAACTTAAGGGGATTAAAAGCTTCTCTTGCTAAAAACAATGTTTCAGATGGGAAATCCACTTATTTATGTCACTTTCAGTGGACTACATTTGGCTTTAATATGCTGCTACTGCTAAAGAAAGTAGTGCTTTGCCCATGACTGCAGCCTTTCTGCTCTGCTTTACATACACAGCAATGTTTATTTTCTTCCATACAGTAAGTCACTTTGCAAAAGATTGATGGCTTCCCATAGAATTGTGAGAAACCATTTTCTTCTTATTTAGAGAAAACAAAAGATTTAATGACTCTGGCATTTTAAATAGCATCAGTCTCTTTGTAAAATAGGAAATTACGGGAATAGAAGGTATGAGCAGAGAGAAAAATCTGCTCTGATTTTCCCCTCGCTGCATTATAGCAGGCTGAAAACATGAATTGGAAGGTTGGCACTATCTGTGAAATTCTGGACATGTTGGGAGCAGCCTGGTTTAGCTGGTGTTAGCTCTGGTCTGTGCAGCAAGCTGAGGGTGAGGTACCAGATTGCAAGCTCTTTTCTCTAACTCATCCAGATAATCTATTTTTATATCAAAACTTGTCCTAATACATGGTTCAGTGTTGTGCCAACCCCGCTGATGGGTCTCTGGTACCAACCTGAAATATTTTGATTTGAAATATTATAAGATATATAAGAATACAATATGTAACACATAATAATACACAGTATAATAACTTATCTGTGTGTGTGTGTATAAAGCAGTATCTGCTGGGTTTGATGTACCACCACTCTGCAGGTGCTGCTGTAGAACAAGATGCTGCCTGACCATGCCCCAGTACCTGACTCCTGCTCCACTGAAGACATTCAGCAGAAGCTGAGTGCTTTGGTGAGCCCAGCAAAGCTGCAGCTGTGCCTCTCTCAGAGCCTTGTCCTGCTGGGTGTCTGGCCATGCTCAGATGGCTCTGAACATTAACAGGAAGCCCTGCAGTCCTAGGCTCTGGTAGGAGTTTGCAGTAATCACCAGCCAAGGCACACAATACTGACCTGGAAAAGGCTGGCTGCTGCCCAATGCTCTCACACTGAAGTTTAGGCAGGATGGGAACCATGTCTGTGGAATAAAGGAGGAAGCTCTCCTGTGGGATGGACCAGGACAAGACTGAACATTCTGAATTTTGCACAATTTTGCAACCGCGTTTCGGCCCCATAAAAGACAATCCAACACTCAAACTTTCCTAGCATCCATGTCTGGCAATCTGAACTGTCAGTTCTTCTCCCAGACTACAAAAAGGAAGGTTTTGGAGTTTGCTCCTCACAGCTGAATGCAATGGGGACAAAGAAGGTATTAGGACACAACTGATCTCCCAAAAGGGTGAAAGAAGAAAGAATTCCTCCTGAGCCTCCTCACAAAGCTGCCAGGAAGGGAAGGAGACTGGAGAGCCTTTGAGGACAGTCTGGTTTTGCCTTTTCTTAAGTGAGTTAGAAATCTTTGGTCTACAGTGAGGACAGAAGAAATGATCATAGGAAAATGAAAACTGGAAGAAGTATGTGAAATTAATGTTTTAATTGGAACAAGGCCTTTCAGTCAGTTTATTGTTGCCATTTGCATGTGAGACCATGAAACTACAGTGCTTAGTCTTACATGTCAGCTCCAAGAGCTCAGCTATGGTTTGCAGGTCTGTTATTATTCAATTGCAGTGCAGATATCTTGGGCAGAGGGAGAGGTTCCACCCCAGAGCACATAAAGTTTGTCTTGGTAACTGTGTCCCTGACACAGTGCTGGATTTTGTTATTTTAGGCACACCTCCCCCCCATCATTACTTTAAAAAGTTTCACAATTATTTCTATTCCATCATGTTTCATTACGCAGTAAAGTATTATTTATTTAAATGGTTTTCAAAGTAACTTATTTCCTGGTACCTGGTTAAAACAAGATCATTTCCCTTAATGCTTTCAAGCTACTGAAACTCCAGGATCTGTGTCCATTTTGGTCACCCTTCAACTGCTCTTTCCACAGCCAGAAGCTGACATTCAAATTGAATTGTAGTGCATCTGATCAAGCAAGGGATATGTTTGGAAGGCAAAGCTCAAAGATTGAGTTGTGTGACTCCACTGGTATTGAAAAGGGCCCTAAAGTGAAGCTGTGTATTTACCTTGTATTCTTGGGATTGAGGGAGAATAGGCTGGTAAGCAGAAATTAAACAACCATCTTTATTTTTCATTATTTTCTTCTGTTTTGTTTTCTGAAGTTAGATTTCACTCTTCCCCCAAACCACATTTTTTGCTAGTCCTAGTATTTATCAGGTATCTAAATCCTTATATATCATACATGACAACAAATTCTGATTGAAATTTCACCACTAGTTTTAGAGTGGAGAGGGCAGAGGGATTTTCTGCACAATAATGATAGTTTCTTTAGTCACTGTAGCCACTATGTGTTCGCTGGTTGTAACACCTGAGGATAAAATTTATATACATTGTCACATGGTTTATCTGAAAAAAAAATATATTGTTCAAGAAAAAAGTATATAATGAGGATCAGGGATAGAATTTCACTGAGAAATGTGGTGTAAAAATGCTTCTCATTTTAAATTAAGCTTTCAATGGCAAGTGCTTGGCTTTCAGCAACTCCTCTGAAACCGTTTTAATTGAAGTTCCATGAAAATCTGGGGAGTTCAGCTCAAGTTCAGCTCCCAAACCCATCCTGATTTCATTAAAGATCTGATCTTTCTTTATTTGCCAATAAAATATATATGTGTGTGTGAGTGTGTATAAATCAGTATCTGCTAGATAACTGTTGTTTTGTGTTGTTTTGGGGTTTTTTCTTCCCTAAAGGAACAGTTTCCCTTTTCTTTATGAAGAATGAACTCTGCTCTGTGCATGCAATGGGAGTTGGAGTGAATGATCTGTGGGAGACGCTTCCCACTGCCCCTGCCCCAGGATGGGATTTGGAGCACACAACACCCTTATTGCTTCCCTCTCCTGTTTGATATTCTGCACTGGTTGTGCCAAGCTCCCCATCATCCCCCATGGCCTGGGTAAGGACAGGGGAGGCTCAGGATGGTTCCCTTGGAGCTCGGTGCAATGGAAACACCATGGTCACCAAAAACTGGGTCAGGCCTAGGGTATTGCCATGTTATTTCCATGTCACTATTTTCTGTCTTCTAAGGCCCAATGAAGCTCTTGCTCAGGGCTCATGTCTGGCAGGGGTTTCACCTTTTTGGGTTTTTGGTTAGTTCCTTTTCCAGCTGCAGTGGCTGGATATGCCTGTAACAGCACCAAGGGGCTGAGGCTACATATACCATGGCATTTTATCTCTTTGCTAAACCAGTAGAACAGTGAGATGTCATTAAAAATTATATCCATGTATCAGAGGTTTTCAGCTTGGCTGTAGGGTCCTTTCAAAGCTGTGAGGTTGGAGAGATTAATTTTGCCCCTTCTGGGCAGAAAACAGCATTCCCATTTCCTTCCATGTCAGCTCTGTTATGTAGATTCCCTTGGGACTGAGAGGAAGGGTCCCTGGGAATTGCTGGTGTTCCTGCTTTTATTTTGTGTGAGACTCCAGATGAAAATGTGTTGAAAACAGTGTAAATCCTGAGTTCCCCAAGGCAGAGAGTTGTGATATACTCAAGCCCTGTGTCAGTCCACTGTGTAGCAGCATGCCAGGCACTCTTCCATTAGATATCACTTGGGTACCCATTTCTCAGTTTCATCCCACTCATGGAGAATAATTGCTGTCAGGTTTCTTTTATTTTAATCAATTATTTTATTCTGTTACTATTGCAAGTGCTACCTGTTCCACGAGGCTCCTCAAAAGCTCTGCACGTTGCTATCTGCAGTTTCAGTGAATCAGATCTCAGTGTTTCTGATCAGGGTCCAGCTGGAACTACACATCTTTTGTTCATGTATTTAATATACTCAAAATGCACTAAATGACAGTTTATAATATCATTATCAACAGTTAAAGACATTATAACTTCAAGAAACGAAAAGAAAGTGCAGCCATATGTGGAAATGCTTTATTTTGTGCACTTTTAACCCTCACAATAGTTCAGCTGCAAAAATGGGGATAGCAATGAGAAGCAGGGAGAAAATCGTATGTCTGCAAAATCATTTTTCAGCTTTCTGTCCACTGCTGTCATGAAAGAGCACTGAGCTATTTGGATGGTAAATAACAACCAAGAACTAATTTATTTTTCTTCATAAAATTATTTCTAGAATTGGATTCAAATGTGTTCCTTATTACACGGTTTGATAATTCAGTGATGCTTTCCCCCCATAACATACGAGCTGATTTAAACCTTCACTCCAAACAGCCTCGGGCTTATTAAGAACAGTGTGGACTGAGTATGGATTAGGTTTAAAAGTAATAAAAAAGTAGACCTGTTGGTTAGGTGAAAAATTCACTATCAGATTCCTGAGTGCAGCTTTCTTTTCATGTGCAAACTGCATTAAATGAGGCATTTAATTCAACAAATCCATAGTTCTGATCCACCAGAAATAGAGACTGGGTTAGTTCAATTTGTAACAAACGATCTCCATATGATCAAAGTCCTGAGAGCTGATTCCAACATACTGCTTAAATTAGTCTAACACCGAAGTGTTTGGCTCTGGGACAATATTTGGAATGTCTTACCAGAAGAAAAATTCCTCTGCACACATGGTTCCAATATCTGGGAATGCCAACCTTGCTTTTTAATGGGCTGACAGGGAGCCTCCGTGCTAACTTTCTGACTCCAAAAAGTTCTTGTGCTGTCACCCACAAACCAGCTTGGATAATTTTTCCTTGGCTTCCTTATTAAAGCCTGAATGAAGGGATTGTGTGGCTTTCTTAATGTCACTTGGTCTGCTTGCCATAAATTCAAGCACTCATGATGAAAGCTCCACTTATATTTTGCTGGGAAATGGAATCAAGGAGAATGCACCCTCGTTCACAATAAATAACTGAAGTTGAGTTATTAAGTGTATTTCATATACCGGTGCCTTATTACATCAGCAGTTTAGATAATGGCTTCTTAAAAATATTCCTCTGCTGAAATGTATGACGAGTGAGTTGCACAGAGGATCCCAATGCATGGAACCAAACCAGCAGGCCAGAGCAATAACTTAGGACTGTATTAACAAATATCAAATATTTACATTTTTACATGCTGCTGTCTGTTTTGATTAAGCAACCATAGCAATAACAGCAGTCAGCAGCAAGGGCTGTATTTGCTTGGTTCCTGCCAGGGAATTCTCAGCTGGGATTGTTTGTTTGCGTTGTGCAGTGAAGACTCGAGCTGTTTACACTGTAGCTCCAGTTTTAGAGAGTGCTAATTATGCTCTGCTGTGAACCCCTCTCCTTCTCAGAGTCTGGTCTTCTGCAAAAATACTTTACACTGGTCTCGAGGAAAGCAATCTGACTCACGGCAGGCAACAAAGGGTGCCCCAGTGCCTTATAACTTTTTCTTTTAATGTGGTGAGCGTTGCTAAATGGGAGTTCATGCCTTTAACTCTGCTTGCATTTTCTTTTCTTATTTTTACCAAAAAGAATTAAATAATGGACAACAGTTTCAAAGTCCTTGACTGAATCTCCTCTCACAATTTTACTCCTTTTAATGGAACTTCTTAATGTGAAATGGGGGGTGTGTAGCATCTATCTGTCCACAAGCACGGAGCATGCATATCATTCTTTACCTTTTCCCCCTGTTATTATATGTGCAGTGGGATGTAACAAATTGACACTCACCCAGGAACAGGCAGAGCTGACAGTGAGTAAATGCCCCGATTAGCATAGCATTGTTGTAACTTTTCAATTCCTTCCTGATTAGCTGAAATATGTGTAGCATGGTTATAACACTATTTTTAAATCTGTGCTAAGCATTGCTTGATACTTTATGGGTGAAGGAGGCAGGATGAAGGATGAAAGGCTGGCACTCAGAAATTTAGCAAAACCAACTCTGTTCCATGTTTTCATGGTAACTATACTGAACAGGTGGCTAAGTGAGCCAATTAAACAGACTTTAGGAACAAATTATGATAGTAATTCATTGTCTGGGATCATTGAAATGCACTGTGTGGAATCTGTTCCCCAGAGCAGCCTGAATAATGAAAATCTATTTTTGTATAATTTTACTGTTTTCCTACCAACATGAAAAGGACCTCACTTTTTTTTTTTTTTTTTTTAATCTTGGGTGGATGGAGGGGAAAAAATAGAGGACTTTTTCCAGAATTTTTTAAAAACAGGGTGTGATTCAATTAAGAACTCCAAATTATTAACATGTAAGAGCATCTTTCAAAGAAAACGAGGGTTTGCTAATGAAATATTTTAATTGTTTTAGAAAATATTTTTTTTATTATGACTTGAAAACCTTTATAGTTTCATAGACAAGAATGAGCAAAAGCTCAAAGTGCTTCTGATATAAATATTTTGATGAAAAAAATGTCTGGCAAAGGCCAGTAAAGAAAGGGTGAAACAGGAGAGGTACCAATTATGAACCTTTTAGCTTCAGTGGAGTGCTCCAGAGATGCAGGGGCTTCACTTTAGTTTTGGGGGATGATTGTCCAAGGCTGTGGAGGACAATGTCCCAAACCATCTGTGTGAGCTGATTCAGCCCTCTCAGCATCAGCTCTTTCCCCTCATTGGCAAAGCTTTAAAGTTAACACAGCCCCTGACAACCTTGGGGCTGTAAGTATTAGTCTCCAGTACTCCAGATCATCTCTTCTTCATGGTCTGGCTCAGTGGTACTCATTGATCAAAAAATGTGCCAAAGACTGAAAGACAACACTATATATATCTATATATATATATATAGATATATATATATATATATCTATATATATATATATAGATATATATATCTATATCTATATATATATATCTGTATAGAGACATACACTATATATAATATATATAATCAAACTATATTATGTATATATGTATAAATATATTATATTTATATAAAGAGGAGGGTAATAGTAAATTTCTGCTTTTTTTTTTTTTTCTTTTGAGGTCTGAGGGTTCTCTGGAATGATCTCAAGCCATTGCACAGCAACAGCTCTGAGTGGCCACATAGGGCTGCATTTGAACCCCTGACCCAGGAACAAAATAAATTAAGTGTAGACTGAGGTATGGATATGGTGAGTGACAGAAGAATAGCACTCGAAATGGTGTTCAAGAGATTCTGTATTCATTTAAGTAGTGTAACTGTTTAGCCAATTTATTCATTTGACAAGTTCCTTTCTAACCATCCTAATTCACCATTTAGCCTAAGATGGCCTTCATTAGTTGATTAGATATTCATCGGAAGAGATTTTAGCATAAATACAGTTCCAGAGAGGATTACCACCCAGGGAATCTATTCTTTTAACCTACTTATTCGGCTATCAAGTATTTGTTGAAAAGGACTCGTATTTACTTAGTCTCTTAATGAAGTCTAGAAAAGCTTTTCTGCAAAGGGAATATTGTTTTGTCAAAATTAGCTTACTTAAATAGCTTTCAAAGCAGTCTGAGAACAAAGATTTCAAAGCCACAGCTCCAGCCTAATATTTACTTTTTACACTGTACAGTAGTTTAGACTTGCCAGAAAAAGTGCACTTGTGCTTTTTTGTTTTGTTTTGTTTAAATTTCTCTGCTTCTAGTTGTGAGATATATATGTCATTTCTAAGGGTATGGAACTAATTGAGGAATATGTCCTGCCCTTGTTGAGGTGAACAGGGCAGATAAATAAAAACTCCATTGGACATAAATCTCCTCTACCAACATCAAAGAAACAGGATCCTGCTAAGTGTATTTGTATAATGCAGTAATTTATGCAAAAAGCAGCTTTTGTCAGCAATGCAACAAAGCAGCTTTGATAAATGTCCCCTAATTTATTGTCATGTATCTCAAATCAAAGTAAAACATTTACAGCCTGCATACTGAAGGAACCCAGGCCCACAGTACTTAAAGGGTTTCTCTCCCTTTCCATCTCCCCCCCTTTTTTTAAAAAAAGTACAAAAAGCCAAGTTGGGCAAAAGGTTAAAAAGGATCTGTTTTGAATGCTAAGTACTTTATACAAATTATGGGCAAAAAATAATAATGAATCTACTTAAAGAATGACAGAAAAACCTGTACAAATTCAGATTAAAAAATCCTCTTAGTTTTCTCTTATGGGTGGTGTCTGACAAATCATAATGGGGATGCTGTAATTGTGTTTTACAGGGACAATTCCAGTTTCTCATGTTTCAAAGGAATAAAATGATGCCTGTAGACAGTGGCTGCTCTTCTCTTCCCATCTCACCCATGGATTCTACTGAGCAGCCATCTTTCAGATGCATGGCACATTCTGGAAATCAGCTCAAGTGAAATTTTGGAGAGAACCTTTTATTATTGACTTCAGACAGGAAAATCACACCCTGGTAGAGGACAAGGCCAACAGTTCTAGCAGGTCTGTTCCCACCAAAGGGCTGATGGTACTTGTATGGTGAAGAAATATTTTGAATTTTCTCTCTATTTCTTGAGAGAATTATTAGATTGGCTAGTTTGATAAATTCAGGCAGATTGCTTGGTCTTTCAATGCACAACAGTTGTACAAAGGACCATTATATATATATATATATATATATGTATATATATGTGTGTGTGTGTATATATGTATGTATAAATAGATATATTTTGAATGGATGTGGCACTGGTACAGGCTGCCCAGAGAGGCTGTGGCTGCCCCATCCCTGGAAGTGTTCAAGGTCAGGTTGGATGGGGCTTTGAGCAACCTGGAATAGTGGAAGGTGTCCATGGCAGGGGGTTTGGGACTAGATGATCTTCTAGGTCCCTTCCAAGCCAGGCCATTCAGTGATTGTGTGGCTCTTAGGGCTGGACATGATGTGCTGATGGTGTTGGCAGCGCATCCTGGCACAGGCGAGCGCCCAGGAGCTGCTGCCCCCACGGCCAGCAGCTCACCCTGTCACCCTCTGTGTGACCCCAGCCTCATGCTCTGCCTCCAGCTCAGCACTGAGGTCTACAGGGCCCTCTCTGAGGAGATGAGAAGAGAAAAATGAGTGTCAAGAGTGCTCCTCATCCTGCAGAGCTGCTGCTGGGGTTGCAGGGGCTGGACCAGGAAAGGGCTGAAATCAGCTGGCTGGAGGACACCATCCCATGCCTTTCAATAAGTGGTGAAGGAAAACTACCCTGGCTTTCCACTCACCCATAATGTCTTTCAGTTAAAAAGACCAAATGTGATATGACTCCTTCTCATGCTACTTTGATATTTAGGGAGTGATAAATTAAGTTTTGTTTCAGCTGAGATCTAGCACGGCTCCACATGTCAGCTTGCTTCAGAAGTAGGCAGGACTTCTATGTTTTTGAGTTAGACATCTCTGTTTATAATAAAACAAACATACAGCTCCAGGAGTATAATATCCTTTGAGTGGAGTGGTTTCAAAGAGTTTTACAGCCCATCTGGAAGACTGACTCTAACTATTAAGCCTGTTCTTTGAGAAAATGCCTTATTCACACAGATAGGAGTATGATTCTGGCATTGCAAGCCAGAGGAATGAAATTTGGAAAGCCAGGCCTGCTGCACCATAAAACAGAGACATGGAGTTCACTGAGAAAGTGAAAAGGAACAGTCGTTAAAAAACCCCAAGTTTAATTTTCTTTGTGTAAAAGTTCTGTCTGCTGGGAAGGAATCTGCCTCTCCCAGCACCAGCTCGCCTCTTGGAAGAGTATAAGTCATCTGTACTACAGAGCAAATAATTCTAATTTCTTATGCATGTCTCTCTTTGTTGCTGTTGCCATTAACATATATTAAGATTATTAAGTTAAATATATAATGATTTAAGCTAATATCCTAATTGCTAGGTATATAATTAAAACTTTTGTCCAAGTATTTTGCAGGTACAGTCAATGAAATGAGAGCTTTTATGTCAAAAGTGTCAAAAAAGTAGCTTAGCAGAGTTGGCCATAAAAGTACACCATTTGAATGTGTAAAGCTCAAGGTGCTGTGTCCAGGAACAGGGTTTGAAAAAAAAGAACAACCTCTTCTTCAAAAATACACAGTCAACCCCATGGAAGAGTCCATCATCATCACAGGGTCAAACAGAATATGGCACAAGGGTGCCAGGACCAAAACTACAGCTCAGGTGGGTATATGATGCATATAAACATTTATTTACGTGTATACATGTATAATGTATATAACATGTATGTGTGTGCAGTAAATCCTGTCTCTCTAGGCACATCTATGCAGATTTACAGACACACTCCATATATGTTATGGTGAGACCCAGCCCCTCATTTATCACTACCTGGCAGTTTACCTGACCACCTCACCCCTTGCCATCCCTGGTGTAACTTAAGCTGCTCAGCTCATGCCCCATACCTGCACAACCTTCAGTCCCCAGTGAGCTCTGCATAGGAGATCTGATGGGGCTCTTAGGTTAGAAAATCTGACCAGGATGCATGTAAATTAGTGAGGTCAAAGAAAACCCCTTCAAATTAAATTTAAAATTAAATTCCGGTTTGGAAGTAAAGAGACATGGTCAGCAGAACTGTTTAGCAGGTATTTCATTAAAAAATACATTATCCTACATATTCTGGTGGACTGCTCAGGTGCTGGTGTGTTCCCCTGGCATGGAGGCAAGTGGTGGCAAGTGTTTGCTGTTCTGCACCAAAGGGGTCTTACACCCTCTTGCCAATGTATGCTCCTTCTTCCTTTCAAAATGTGCTTTTTTGTCTTGCTTGTTACAGCAATAAACTTTGCATTTCTGAGCAGGGCAAAAGGAGTCTAATACTGACCTCATGAAAGCAGAAGTCTTCCTTTAATATGCTATTTCCTTAACCTTTTGAGTAAGCAAAATCAAGAAACCTTCCCCATCCTGTGCTTCCTTTTCACACTGAAAAAATCTTCCCAGACCCAGACCAGTGACCAGTCTCCTTCTCCTTAGTACACCAAGAAAAAGGCAAATCACAATTTTTACATTACTTCCTAGCATTACAGTGAGTAATATAAAAACACAGTGAGGTATGTTTTGCACAGTTAAATTAACAGCAAATCCTGAAATACAAATCTATATATTAACCAGATGAGCTGCAGGTTACCCACTCAGCAGGAAAAGCCTCCCCAGGGTGTGATGTTCAGTGGTGACACGTGGGTGACAGAAGGGACATGGGTGCCTGGACCCTGCCTGCTGCACCCACAGCCTGGGCAGAGCCACTTTAAATAATGTCAGTGCTTTGCATTGACTGGAGAGTTTGGGAAGAAATTTTATCCCAATACTTTGAAAGCAGAGACAACTGTGAGTAGCTGCTAAATAGACACAAACTAGAGCTCAGTCCAAAATATGTGTGTTCAACATAGTGCCTTAGATATAAGTTGTGCTACAAGACCACAAAAATGAAGAAACCAAAACATATTAATTATTTGAAATAGAAACACTCCCTTTTTAAGGCAGGCACCCTTTTTAGATGTCTTGAGTGTCACATTGATTTCTTAAATCTCTGAAGTTCCTTTATCTCAGTGCACTTATTTTATGAGAGTTAGATTTTGACACATGGTTCTGGTTTATCATGTAATGCTTCAATAAGTAAATGCAAATTATTACTAATGGTATTTTTAATTTGAAACATAACTTGGCCAAAATTAAACTTTTCAAGCAAATAAATTAAAAGAGGTTTTTTTGGTCTTATTTCACAGATTAGTTTCAGTGTCTGACAAACAAATTTCAAAGAAATTCTCATTTAATGTGAGTAGGACGAACAAAAAAAGCCAACAAAATCAACACCCCCATACACCCCCAATCTTGAATGTGTCATTAAAACCACATGGATTTTAAATTCTTCTTCTTATACAGAAAATTGCATTAACAGATTTTGACCCCAAGACTAAGCCAAGTTACATGTGTTACAGGCCCAGCATCTCTGCTCTGATCCACAGGGCTGCTCCTGCATACTTAATAAATGCAGCCTACTGATGTAATAGCATCCTGCATATGTCTCATATTAAGGGTATTTTCCTAATAGTAATAGCATTATAAACCTGCCTACTTTGCTATTGAGTTACCCTATTTAGGATAATTTGCGCAGAAAGACTATGCCTGAGCATGTGAACAAGCATATCATTTTATAACACTTAACATAAAACTTTACACTTATCAAAATCAAAGCAAGCTGCCAGTTTGATTCTAGAACCAGTATTTTTCCATTAAAAAAAAATCGGTTGTGTTCCTTGAATAATTTATTATCTGTATTTTTGTTTTATTTTCCACATGGAATTGATGAAGAAAAAGTACTTTTTTTTCCTAAAGAAAGTTTGGAAGAGAGAAAATTCACACATGGAAAACAAATGAGCATCGGGAACCACTCCTCATAGCTAATGGCTACTTGGTATGTCGCCAGAATTCATATGGATCCTTAAAATCAAGTAAATTATGCCCGCAGTGATAGCTCCCTTTGCTGGAGTCCCACAACAACCACCAAATGGCGGAGCGAAGCTGAACTGCCAAGTTTCATTTTTCACCTCCACATTCCTTTCAATTAAGTAGATTTGTTTGCTGCAGAAGGGCCTATGCATATTTTATGGTGCCAGCCCCTCTCTCAGGTGCGCTCGCAGCCGCCGCCGTGCCCGGCACGCATGGCCTCACCCAGCCCCTCTCCCATCCCATCCCATCCCATCCCATCCCATCCCATCCCATCCCATCCCATCCCATCCCATCCCATCCCATCCCATCCCACTCCCGTCCTGCCTGTGCTGGGCAGCAGCTCCTGGAGTCACAGCTGATCCCTGCCACGGTGCCAAGGCAAAATTCAGAAAGGAATGGCAGCAGTGAGAGCACTCAGACGTGTGCATCTTCTTTAAACAGCCCGCTGAATGAAAACTGAGAGAATGCCAGTTTTGTATAAAAAAGATGAGTTACTCTCCTGCTCTGTTCTTGTGATAAGAGATCACACACTTTAAATGCCTTATTGAACTCAAGGTTAAGGAACCTGCCACTCATCACACAACAGATTAAATAACTGGTGAATTATGTGCTAGAAAAATTAGGATGGATTACACAAATATCTGTTAAGGCTATGATAAATATTTATAAACAATCTTCCTTGCAGAACATGTCTCTGTCATTCATTTCACTGCAATGAAAAACCTCGAACAATGGAACTAATGACTACATTGTTCCAAAGTTAAGTAGTATATCTAATAAGGAAAATAATCAAATGAGCCAAATTCTTTATGAACACAACAGTGAAGCAATTAAAATAAATGTGATTTTCCAGATCAAAACTTCTGGCTGTTAATTGCTATATGGCACCTATCCTAGTCATATGAGTTTCCCTTGCAGCTGTTTTTATTTCATGATACATTTTGAAATCCCAGGAGCCTAGTCCTGGGATCTGCCATACAGACAGTTAGCCTGAAAACCAGGATGCTTATCAAGTGTTTATAATCTGGGTAGATGAACTCTCAAGACAGACCTCTGAGAACAAGCACTTTCTTGCCATTTGCATTTTGTTTGCAATGTGTTTCCAATGAAGATAATTTATTGATGCACACTCGTGGGGCTGCAGCATGTGGGTTCTCTGCCATATGCAGAGGATGAGGCGTGGGCAGGAGGTGTTCCTGCCTCCCCCGTGCTGGGGGCTGAGGCCACCACAGATAATATGGTATGGGGGCTGTGATGCACTAAATACAGACACAATTCTCTCTATCTGATGGCAGAATTCTCTTGGGTTTTATTGTTTTGCAGTTTCTGCCATTAATGGGTGTTTGGCTTGAGGAGCAATGGGACAGGAGGGCTGCAGCATCTGCAGGGCAATGGGCCCATCTAACATACAACACATGACCCCCTGAGCTGGAGTGCACGTGGAAACCTGGCAGAGTCCAGCCAGCTCATGCTAAGCTGTGTTTCGGTATCTGTGGGTTATTAGTGAGATTAAAGAACTCGGTTACAGGCAATGACAAATGCAGTTTGTCCAACATTAAGCAGATATTGGCATCCTAAGGTGCAACTCAGGAGTCAATGAGCTCAGCTATTGAACAAGCTAAAGCCATGAGCAATATGATATTGATTAGACAACGGGTATTGCATTTATACCCGCTTAGTTTTATTGGGTGAGGCTCCATGCAATGTGTTTTTATCTGGGAAACTTAAGGAAAATAATTAAAAATGTTGCAAGGAGAGCCTAGCAGCCTTTGTGCTTTTCTTTTTAAAGGCTACAGATGTCTTGTCTTCTGTCTTTAAAACTGCAGATACTCCATCTGCACCTTCCAAAAGATCAAGGGTAATAGTAATAACAATAATAATACAGTATTCTGGAATTTTTCAACATGCCTCAAGAGAACTTTAATATTTTCCAGGAAGTGTTTTCTGACAACAGCCACCTCTTCCACTGTTCCTTCTACCTTACTTGCATTTGACTTGGCCCCAGTGCTGCCAAGTTAAAATGGTGTCTTTAAATGTGAGGCCTTTGCTGTAGAAAACACTTTTGCTAACCAAAACCACGTAGCATTCAGCTATCCTTCATAGCCTGCAATTTCCCCTGCTCTGTGCAATTCCTGCTTTCCCCTTGCTTCTTTCCAGGCAGTGCCAATGCCAGAATTTAGTTTTGCTTTGCAGATAACAGGAACTGAGCTTTAGGTGAAGTTAGTCGCACTTTAAGACAGTGATGCTGGACAGTGTGTGTGGTGCCAGTGTGGGCCCAGCTGTTTCCCGGGTGGCTTTTGGGCCATGTCTCCCAATCTGCCCAACCTGGCTGGGCAACACCCAGGGCTCTCCCACCTCTCAGGGATCTGCTTAGGTCAGGACCCCAGATAGCCTCAAACCCCAGCTAAAACACTTCTGTCATGGAGGCCAATGGGATACTTCAGTTATTAATCTTTACATTCTTCTTACTTCTGGATCCTGACTTGATGAGCTCACCCACGACCCTCTGGGGGAAAGGAAGGCAGGGATATAGCAATAGCATCCCTGGAGAAAATGTCCTCTTGTGCTCTTTTTCCCATCATTGGCATACCCTTTCTCTGAGGGCTTTTTTTTTTTTTTTTCTTTTAATCCCACAGCACTATCATGCTTGCCAGCCCCAACATCATCTTCTTCTCTTTCATCAGAAGACTGACTCATAGCATCTTTCAATTTGGACTCAGGTTTTTTTTTTTTTTTTCCTGTGGGACTTTGGCCCAAATAACACAACACACAAAGCATCTGCCCAGACTTGACACGCAGCGAGGCATCGCCCAGCATGGGGGTGAACCAAGACCCACATTTTCACCATCTTTTTGCCCCCAGGAATTTTTCTGTACTGAGACTATTGTACCTGAGTTTATGTGTGGCAGTTCAGCATATCCCCTCCCTCCACGTGTGACAGCTGCTTTCTCACTCTCCAGGCTTCTGTGTGTTAATTCTTTTTCTCCAGCCTGATCCATGCCCAGTGCTCCAGCACTGCTGCCAGCTCTGGTTCCAGTTTGTAAGGCTGCTTCTCACAGCTACTGCTGCTCCCTCTGCTCTTGAACCTGATGCTTTCCACCTCCAGGCCCTGCAAGGAGAGGCATGAGGCAGGATGTGCCTGGAGGAGTGGGTGAAGGGCTTCTGGACCCACATTCAGAGCAGCTTCTCCATCTGCACCACGTCCTGGGAATACAAAATGGCACTGAGTTGTACTTCTGCTCATTAGATGTGGGCAAACTTGGCTAGAGCACAAGTGCAAAAGCTCATCTTTCTTCAGCTGCTTGTAATTCATGCTTGAGCAAGAACATTATTTGGGGCTTAAGTCAGATTCCTCTAAGTAGGTCACAATTCTTCTTCTAGACACAAATTCCTGCCTCTGACTTCTCAGAAACACAGATTCTCAGTCTCTCCTGATTTGTGTAACACCTCAGGTGCCCTCTTATCATATTTATCAGCTCATCAAATGAATCCACAAAACAGTTACGAACTTGCTGCCTGATAGGGTTCAGACTTGGAAAAGTTCCTCTGCCTTGGTTGGCAGCCATTTCTCTGACTCATTTGCATGGCTGATTTTTCCCATTTTAATGATGTTTTACTGTTAGCCCTGTAGCCAGGTAAAAGGATGTAACCTGCATCTCCTACGGTCAGTGCATCAATGAAAGGGCAAGAGGCTGCAGAGAGGGCCAGGAAGTTCCAGTCCATATGGGGCTTGCTCTCTGAAACAGATGCAATGCAGTCAATGGTATAAAACAGAATTAATTTTAGTGGTATAGAGATTGATTCCCCAGATCATGACAGCCTGTGTTAGACATTAGTCCTATTCTTTTGTACTGCACTATGAGGGGCTTGGACTCATCCAGTGCTACAAAGAGGGAGATAAAATAATGCAATGAGAGTAGAAGACAGTACAGCACAACACAGTATAACACAACACAAGGATGGCATATTGTGTACAAGGACTGACAGGGTATGGATTTAAGACATTTCTGCAGGAGACTTCTGCAGAGAGCTTGCCCTGCTGTTGTTGAAAATTGTGGTGATTTTCTTGTTTTAAGTTAAAAGAAAGATAGAGAGGAAGAGAGATATTTTAGCAGAAAGGTTTTAGCCCCTTCAATAAAGGATAAATCTCAACTTTAAAAATAATAGTGGTAAATATTCAAACACTGCAATGTCACACTAGAGAGACGTGGAGGTGGAGACTTGCAGGTAAATATGATTTTTACAAAAGTTGTCTGGCCAGGAGAGACTATCCATGGGGGTGGAAAGCTCTGATTAGAAGACATATGTTTGGACATTTATCTACATCATGGTCCCAGATATTTTTTGTTCTTCGATTGCCACCTTGGTGTGCAGTGGTAAAATGCTGCTGCTGGATCGCAGACTTGTTTCTGTGGTCACCTTTGTATCACCAAAATGCACTGGAGTGTCATTTTACAATGGAATACAGGATGCCCTCTGGCTTTTATGTTTTATTTTTTTGTTTCTGTGAAGTTAATTTTCACTTCCTCTTCTGAAAACAAACAAAATGTTAAATGTCTAATTGAATAGACTGTTGGAAAAGCCAAATGGGAAGACTGAGCACTTGAACTTCTGTGAAGCAAATGCCTTTGTTTCCAAACAGTCTATTGATAGAAAATATTTGACATTTTCCTTCCACAGGGGCGTTAACAATTATAATTTGCTAGTACATACATCGTGAGTACTTTCAGATTTTGAACAGAACATCTGTTGGTCAAAGATGAAAAAAACCTTGAAAAAAAATAATCTATTTTTCCAGGGTTATGAATCTAACAGCATCACAAATTATCTCTAGGAAAACATTTCAAAAGCCTGAACTTGCACTTATGGAAAAAGGAACACAGATAGAGGAAACAGATAAATATGCGTTGTGTTAGTAGGCTTTGTTTTCTGAAATGATCTATTGTTCCGGAGAAGCAGTTAACAAACAAATTACTGTCTGTGTCCAATCCAGCCAGATCTTTGGTTCCACAGAACAGATGTTGAGGTGAAGCAGATTAAAGCTTAATTCACAATAGGGCTGTACCACAGGAAAGGTGCCCTAAGTTTATCTATTGTTAAATAATATAATTTATCGTCTTAGGGGGCTACAGTGCAATTTCTGTTCCTTTTCTACTTTTTGAACAAAGATTTATAACATAGATAATCCCCAATTTTAGATATTTGCTGCAGGTTATATTTGAAAGAATTTCCCAAAAGACTGATAACCCCTTTTTTCCCCTTAACCACAGTCGAACCAAGGAACTAATATGATGCCTGCTTCAAATAAATGTATTTGCTGCCTCTGTGCATGATAAGTTTTCATTTAGTCTATGATCAGCTGACAGTATGCAAGTTTGCAGATACCAGTAATTGAATACAGATAACCTTGGTTGTTGACCTATGCAGAGCCATGACTGTCTAGTTTCCATTGTTTCTGTTTTTGCTAGTTGACACAAAACTGATGTGGGCTGAATTCATATATTAGCCCTCCATTATAGTGGGAATTGCTTATCGTTATGGATGGATATTGCAAGAAGTTTCTATTTATTTAACCTAATAAGAAGGCAAAAAGAAATGTGATTGGGCCTACCCAGGAACAAATTTAACCCTTAGCAACCTGGCTAGTTTCTGCATAGATAGCAGGGCATGGAAAGGACATCTGTCTTGTTTCTATTTTTTTACAAATTGATTTTCTTTTTGGTTGGAGGGATTATATTTTTTTTCTAGCAAACAATGCCATGAAATATTGAAAAACTGTTTGAAGCTGAGGGTTGTGAGGGAGCCAAGCAGTGCTGGATATCCAAATCCTCTTGGCTTCTGATAGCAGTAGACAGCTAATTCTCCTAGACTTTGTTGAGTGCCCAGTCTGAAAAGACTAAAAG
>NW_027269275.1:11552500-11592500 GCF_023055355.1 Agelaius tricolor
ATGCATGTTAAAGACTATTGGCAAGTGAAGGGACACCTGAGCCAAGGTGAGCTGATTAGAGGGTCTTGAGCTAGTTGAGATAACACTTAAATTTTAATCAGTGCATTTTCTTATTTGCTGCCAAAAAAAAATTTAGATTGCAAATAAATGCCAGTTTAGTGCATGAATGGCTGTAATTCAGCCATGACCACAAACTTTGCCAATGTTACACGAGCAACATAACACAAAATATGACCAGAGACATTGGATGGACCTGATTTGCCTTTTGCTTCTTGAACCTCTCTTGTTTGGAAGCTGATGGGGTCCTCTGCAACCACTCACTAGCAGAGCTGCACCAAAAGGAGCAGCAGTGGGGAGGCTCTGCCCTGTTCTTGGCACCCATAGCCAAGCTGATGTGGCTGTGCAGGGCATGAGCTCCAGAGCAGTTCTGGCACACAGAAAGGGTTGTTCAACAAGCTCAGTCTGCTCTGCCAGGGGTTATGCTGCTATATAAAATAGAACTCTTAGTTACATTTAGTGTTTCCCTACTTTCCTGTGTAAAGACAGTACATAACTGTGGTGTGAGGTCACCTGGGGCCCAGAGGTCAGAGCTCAGGGGCTCGACAAATGAAAGGTTAGAGCTCACATTTTGGGCAACGACACACAGGAACCAATAAACCAACATCAACCCCTCCCCACGAGCTGGGTTTTTGTCCACCTCTGATGCACTGATCCATAAGAATTCCCTGCTCTGCAGTGCTACAATTGTAAATAGTCAAGATACGGAATATTAAATAGAAGTGAAGGCACATTAACCCACTATCATTACAGAAAACAAATGTGCAGTGTACCAGGCTCATGAGAACAAACACTTTGGGTGGGTGTTATATTTTTCTAGTAGATAGGTAGAAAAACAAAAATGTAGTTTGCAGGTGAAGAAAATTAGTCACATGATCAGCTAGATGGAAAGGGAGACACAGAGGAACAGAGAAAGCGTATGCAAAACAGGAAAATATATAGAAGAATATTTTACCTTTATTTTATAGAGACATTGCTGTTGTAAAATGGCTTAATATTTGTAATTATGCCTCAGCCTGTATAGATCTCTATAGATATGCATGTATCACTCCTATGCATGCATCTGAACAAGCTGAAGCACAGCTGATGCTTCTCCTCAAGGTGAGGTGAGAAAGAGGTGGGTGCAAGGTGCCTGGGCAGAGCTGTGAGCAGCTCCAGGTGCCTCAGCCTGGGCAGCTCATGAGATGCCCCAGGCAGGGCTGGTGGAGAGTGGGGAATTGCCCAGAGGGTCTCTCCCCCTGCAGCTCCCCTTGTGCTGGGCAGCCCAATGCCCAGCTAAGTGAGCACCTCTGCCCTGTGTCCAATGATGGAGGATGAGGAGGAGAAGAGGTGGGGAAGAGATGTAAAATGTCCAGTCTAGAGATCAAATATGGGGCAACCTTCAGCTCTTACCTCCTAATTCTACATCCTGTCTTTCCTTGCTCCTCATTACTCACAGGGCTGTCAAATCTGGACTCCAGCCTTCTAGATTAAGGACTGCAAGTTTATTTAAAAGGAAACAAAACAAAAACACACCAGTTTTCCTCATTACTGGCAGCCATCAGGATGGCTCTCTGCAGGACCACACAGGGAGCAGAGGCAGTGGCATGCTGACAATTAGCTGGCCAGCAGCATGAGCCTGGAGCACTGCAGGGTTTGGATGCAGGGTTTGGATGCTGCAGAGCATTTTCCAGCACTAACAAGGAGCTGGGCTGTCTTTGCTGGTGCACAGTTTTATAGTGTGCCACTCTGCCCCTAATCTTCCTGCAGCCAAGCCCTGTTCCAAGGTCACTGCCTGCCTGGGGGTGTACAGCACTCCAGTTCTGTGGGGACTCCAGGGAAGAGGAGATGGTGCCCAGGGGTCCCTGCTGGTACCTGCTGGGCTGCTCACCAGCACAGTGCCTGAGGATCCAGTCAGGGGCTAAGAGAGCCACCTCCACACAGGGATGCTGCCCTGAGACATCAGGGCAAGGAATCAGCTACCTGGGCTGTGGCTGAGGGTCTTGGTGTGGGATGAGAGACCCCTGTCCAAAGGAACTGGAATAGGATTTTACTTTCCTTCTGCTTCATTGCAAGGCACAAACAGGTCCTTTTGAAGATGTCTGGCTTCATTTTGCATTTTTTTTTCTAGACTTGAGTTGGTGAGTATTGCCCAGAAGAACAATTATGTCCTGAACAAAAATGGGGAAATTCTTATGCATAAAATTCAGCTGAGCCGTGACCCATAAAGGACCTCACACTGCTGATACTGTGTCAGACAATCAAGTTACACAATTCAACTGTACAAAAATAACAGATGCAGTTAGTTTAAGTCACTAAAAATGCTAAACCTATGAAGGGACATGGAATGTTTAGTAATCTGAAATCAGAATGTGGTGATTGCACTCAAATAAACTGCACCCCCACAATAAGAATTCCTCACATGCCAGCTGCCAGGGACTTTAGGAATGCCCCTCATCCTGGTTGCCTGGAGAAGATGGAAGCACTGAGCAGACTCCAGGTAAGTCAAATGACTATTTGGATGCATTATCTTGTTGAACTGTGACAGTTTTAAACTCAGACTAAGCTGTATCTTTTTCTGTGACTAGGTAGGCAATGTCGTATCACTGATGAGAAGAAAGTATTTTTGAGTATCTCTGCTTATAACCTGAGCTGTGGAGAACTCCTATTCTCCACATAGAGAGTGAGGTTCTCAAGGTGTACAAACCCTGAGCAAAGATTAGCAAACACGCACACAGACACAGATTCCTGTGTATAAATACATTTAAAATGTGTCGACATACACTGAACCTGTCTGCAAGGACGAGGCAGATCTAGGCACCTACCTCTGGTTGATACTGAACACAAAACGTGGCTCTGCATGTGCACAAGAAGCAAAGCGTAATTTGTCTCAGGGAGCTCCTGTGCCTTTCCCCCGATGCGGTTCAGCCCCAGTTCCTGACTGCCTGGGCTGCTGCTCCAGCTGCTCAGGCTCCTGCATGCCTTCAGGCTTTCATTCCAAGAGCACTTCTGGTGCCAGAGGGTTTTGGCAACAGTTATAATGTGAATGATTACTTCCATTGAGGAAACCATCGGTGATAACAGTGATGAGAAGGTGTGTGTGGTGTAAACCACAGCTTGCTGAGGGCATTCGAGCATGGGGGTATGCAAGGACAGGCTCTAGGTGCTGCTGGGGGGAAGCTGCTCTGCAAATGAAAGAATGCCACCTTAGTATGGGAGTGAATGTGTTAAGCAGAGTTTAACCCCTCAGCAGCCCTGTGAATAAAATGTTTCCAGACCTGGCCTGAGCTAGGTGTTCACTCAGCTAATGAAAATGCTATACCCCTCTGTCTGACCAGCCTGGTGTGTTCACCAGGCATGGCTGTGAAAGGAGATATATTTGGGCCACTTCTGTTGTTGTGTTGCCTAATATCAATGTGGACATTATAAACCCAAGCCGATGAATTTAAATTTTATTTTCTTACCCAGCTGCACAAGCCAGCTTACATGCTGATCAGTATCGGCTGCAGCCTGGGAATAATCTGGCCCCAGCTCCTTGGGCAGGGAAGTAAATCCTTACTGACATCAATGAACTGAAAAATTCTGAGGTCTGGCAGTGACAAAGGGAATAGTGAATGAAAGCAGTATTTCCTTATATTGATCTACCTTTCCTGCTCATCTACTAATAACGTTGGCTGTTTACCCTCTGTAATAGGCTGTGATAGGTGCTTTCACTGGCCTTAGCTTTCCAGTTCTCCCAGTATGCAGGAAACAGGGAGCCCCCAAATAAAGGAGTTGGCTAGAACCACATAAAATTAAGCTTGTTAAATATTTTACAGTTTGCAATTCAACCACTTGTGTGATTGATTGCATATTTAGATCTTGCTTTTGCTCCCAAGATTTTCTCCACATGATCTTTAAAGAGCCTTGAACCCAGTTTACCAGACAAGGGAGCACATGGGAAGGGAACCCTTTTATAGCCATTTTCTGGGTTTTTGGAGATTCCTCTACATGGGAACTCAGGGAGACACTAGTACCTTTGTCTCACCTCTGTATTCCTTACCATTGAAGGGCGTTGGATTTTAACCAACTTTTTATATTTTTGCTTTGACTGGTATTTCTCAGGCTTGTATTTTGTATTATTGAGGGTAGTAATGTGTACTCATTTTATCCCAAAAGTAAAAGCTCCTTGTTAAGTTATCAGTAGAGATTTGGCACATTTTAAAGATATGGGACTTCTTCTGAGTAGCACCTACACAAAGGATGATTCCACTGCCTGAAGAAAGTGCAGATGACAAAAAAGTGGGTACAGCAAAGGTTTATAAAATCAAGAGAGTCAAGGAAATAATTATTTGGAACAAGAATTTAAGAACTCAGTGCATGGTCATATAACATGGAGTGAAATTGTGGAATTAAATGACCCTGGATGTTCTGGATATCAAAACTTTACATGGCCTTAAAAACTGATTATGCAAAGTCATGGATGAGAAGGTGAGGGAAAATCCATCAGAGACTATAAAAATAACAAGGATACCAGCCCTGGCTCAGTAAATTGGAACTGCTGGGTTGTAGAAGCTGGGAAGTTGTGCTATAGAAGCAGCAGCATCTAGACACCCTTTTCTGGTCTCTTTCATAAGTGTCTGCTGCTGGTGGAGAAAGAGCAGCACCTCCCCTAGACAGGACAATTGCTCTAGTCCCATGTAGAGTATAGCTCAGGCTCAGTTAAAAAACCAAAACAAACCCCAGAAAAACACAGATACATATCTTATTAACAGCTTGGGTGCTCCCCTGGGAAGTGAAGATGTGTCTGTCCCGAGGAGTGGGAAGCTGATGTTGAGCACACCTTGACACGGGGCTGTATTGTGCTGTTCAGTGGGAATCCTTAATGCTCATAGCAAGATGAGTTGGTCTTTGCTGAAGGAGAAACCAGAACAAGTTAGAGGACATAGATTCTACATTTCAGTTTCTTTCAGTTTGATACAAATTAGAGAAGAAATAGTTCTACATGTAGAATAAATCTCTAGCACCTGCAGCCTCTGTCCTCTCAGCTCACAAGCTGCAGGCCCCTGTTCAGGTCTGGGGGAGCCAGACAGCTTGAAGTGATGAAATTTTAAATACTCTCAAGAAGAGCAATTGGAGCCTGCCCCTCAGACCCCACAGATGACTGGGTATGTTCACTTAAATGAATAGTTCTTAAATTATACTAGTTTTTAAGAGTTTTTGCAAACGGCTCACAGATATGCAAATTCTATGAATTGAAGTCAATTAAATCCAAAAGTGAAATACAGAACCCAAAATAAGAGTTCACTACATAAAACCTACTCTGCCATGCTCATATTTCACCTTTTTGCATTTTGCTGGTGTAATAGGAAGGTCCTATGAGAAGGTGAGAACGTTGTTTCCTTCCTTTTCATACACACAGTAAGACTTTGGTCAATAAATATTAATTAGAAAAAAGTCTTTAATCTAGAGTATTTTCTCATGGTGCTGAGGTCTGGACATGAGTTAAAGGACAGAAAGGTTGAAGACACTCAAACCTGGGGCAGAATGAGAGATTGCAAAGAATGTAGTTGTTTGCCAAGACCAGAGCTAGCTAAGACAGACTAAACCAAATGCATTTGAGATAATTCACAAGGATAGGACTACCAAGAAAAATATACATATTAGTGAAATCAGAGATTTAGGTGAATCTGAATAAACCCCCTTCAATTTATCACAGTTGCCATTCCAGTAGTTCATTGGGCTTTTTCCCAATAGTAGTTTCCCATGCTTATTTTGGCACTTGTGGGGAAAATGTCAATGAGAGAACTACTGTTAGAGTGCCCTGCTGTGTGACTTTGAGTTATTCCAGTACCACAGCAGCTACTTTCCAACAGATTAACATTCAGACACTGGGGGAGTTCACTCAGTTCTTATAAATCTCTATAGAAATTTTATTAACTTACAGCATTTTTTATTTGGTAGGCCACCTATGAAATGAAACCAGATTGCTTACATTTTTTAAAGATAGAAGAATTTTTTTTTAAGTGCATAAAATATATGCTTTTCTGGAAAGTTTAAAGTGCTAATCTCTGAAACAGTGGCACTGGGGTATTCAGTTGTTTTTTGCAAAAAAAAACCCCAAAACAGACAGACATGCAAAACCCCACAAGTTAATTGTCTCCTTATTGGATTTTTTTCCCATTTTTTGTTTGCATTAAGAGAAATACATCATCACAAAAACAAATTAAAAAAAAGGATGGGTGCAAAATTAAGGCACAAGGTTGGCACTTGAAAGATCTGGTTTCGGTTCCTGGCTCTGTCAAACATTTCCTATGTGACCTTGTAAATGTCACTTTTGAGCATGTAAAACCATCTGGCCTGATCTAGTGAAACATGTATTTAATTTTAAGATGCAAGTAGTTCCACTTACATCTCACACACTTAAATTTAAAGACATGTTTACATGCTTTGCTGGTCGGGAGCCACGATGCTCAGCCTCTTGCAGGGAGAAGGATTCCCCTCTGCCTGCAGCATCCCAGCTGCAGAGCCAGCCTGAGGAATTCTTGGGCTCCAAGTTCTCCAAAGCAGAGGCAGTGACTCCCTGTGCATGTGCAGCAGCAGCACCGTGGGGTTTCCACTCTGAGGGCAGGAGCAATCCTAGAACTGCCATGGATAAAAGCTGTAAATTCAGATGCCTTCGTTGTAAATAAAAATCTGCATTTAGGCACTGAAACACTGGCCTGGTTTTTCAGAGTTGCTGAGCAACCAACACGCTCATCAGGTTAAGAACCCATAAATGTTTTGTGGTTCAGAAAATTAGGTCACTTATTTGGAGGCTAAAAATAGATTTTGAACCCCAATTTCAAAACTTGAAACTTTGCCTTTATGCCTTAAATATACTGTAAATATCCTGTCCTTTGCCACTATAGTTAGCCATAGACTCCAACTTCATATAAAATTCAGATTCAGAAGCAAAAATACCCTCATTTAACCATTTCACTCTTAGCTAAATGTAATTAAAAAGAGTAGAATTCCACTGAGACATTTTAAATAATTATATAATATACATATGTGTGTACACGTGTTTTTAATGTACATAGTATATACAATGTTATTTTATGGCATAGCAGATGTTTCTTAATTCCCTGACACCATGCACTGGAGTAAGATTATGCCAGCCTATTTTATTATGAATAATGTGCTTGCTCTGTCATTAAGTGGGTTATTAAAGACATAAACAAAGTTTTATGCCCTGCTTTTCAACAGCTGCTGGTGGTCTACAAAGTGATAATCCTGCTTTCAGCAAATATTCTTAGGCTTAAAACTAAAATAAATAGATTTCATAGGCAACCAGTTGACTCATGAGTGGGCAGATAGTAACTCTGTGACATCTCCAGTGTCACAGAGGCAGCAGTGGCATTATTTCTAAGAGGAGCCCTTTGAGCACAGGCTGGGAATGAGATGGCTGCTCCATACATCATTTCTTCTTCCAACCACACAGCAACTTCTATACTGAGCAAACAAGCCTGACTGGCATTTATTTCAGCAGCAAGAGCAGGGGAGGAAAAATTTAAAAGCAAATGTTTATTTTAAATGAACAAATAAACATGTCACACACACACACACAAGTCCAGTACATGTAACAGCAGCTGATTTTTCCCTTCCTAATGAAGTATGTGGCAAAGCCACAGTTGCAAATCCTGTAACCTCAGCTTTGGAGAAAATAATCTGGCTGGGCTGGATAACTTCAAACAAAAGGGCAGAGGGGACAGTAAAGGTGAGGTGTCCCTGCTCTGCCACAGGCGCGGTGCTGTTAATTTAAACGGATGTGACCCTACACGGCAGAGCTCCAAAGGTGTGCGGGGAACAGGCTTTATTCTTATAAATAGGACTGATGCCAGGTCAACCAGTCCCTCTTGCTTTGGACTTCCTAAAGAAAACAGCTTCAGACAGCTGAGCAGAAGAGTTATGGAGAGTGCTGAGATAGGAAATATCTACAGTTCCTGATATATTATGATTGGCCCCGGGAATGAGGAAGCCGAGAGACGAGGGTAGTGCTAAAGGGTGCTAAACTGTACGGTGCTAATGTACACAACAACATCCTCATACAAGCAGATGTTTAAAAAAAAATGGGAGGGGGGATGGAAATTGTATTTAGACCACGTTGCACTCACCCTAGGGAGGAAAACTAAAAAAAGAGAGAATGTGGAACCAATTTTCAAGCTTGAGCAACTGAAAGTCTATTAAATGATTCTGTCATCAACATGAGATGAGAAAAAAAAGTAATAATTTATACAACAAATTAGGTAATTGTAGCTGCACGGACAAATGATATTTCTTCCCTGATAACTGAATAAACATTGTTACAAGAGGAAGGTTATAAGGAAATAGCCACTTTAGTGAACTACAAGCACCAGGTCTCCTGCTTCTGTTCATATTAAAAGACAGGCATTGAGGACCGAGGGACATACATGCTCTGGATCACAAATATTTTGATTTACTTTGTTCTTTTTTTTAGGAAGCATATTTGACTTGTTAAATATGGGCTCAGTGTCATATAAGTAGAAGCAATCTCAGCATGATCACTGTATCATGCCAAACTCAAGTGAATTTCTTTTCTAAGAGATAGCAATATAAACTGAAGGAATTACAGGAACAATATGGAAACCACACCATTTACTTGCTTATTGACTCTATTGTTTTCTTAATTATGAGCTGCATAGAAGGTAACAAAACAAACAACACAGACTTGTAGCAGATACACAGAGAAAATGATTGTGGGAACAGAGTGGAGGCACGCTGGGATAATGTGGGGTGCAGGACAGTAACTTCTGGGTCATCATCAACAGTACTGGAATAATGCAGTGGTCAGCTAGGGTCAGTGGAAGAACCAAGAGAGCAAACTCAAAAGCTCTGAAAACCCAGTGTACAGAGCACATGTGGGAATGCACAGATAGAGTGGTTAAATTCCTAAGTTTCGGGGCCTTCACATTTTTATTTTCTTTTCTGTCACAGACTTCCTGTGGGATATTGGGCAAGTCACTTAATGGCTTTTACGCCTTTGTATTGTTCTATTCAAGATTATACTGGATTTTGCCTGTGGAGACCAGGCCCTTAGTGCCAGAAATCTTTCTAGAAGGGTCACTGTTGGAGTAAAATTTCTTAAAAAACTAGGAATTTGCAATATGCAATACTGACCTCAAAACTCGCTACCCTTCATTTTAGTACAGATTTACTTGGCAGGGATCTTCTAAAGCACAGGCCCAACTAAGAACTCACCTTCCTTGGGGAAAAAAGAAAAATTCAGTTCCGCAGCCAGGGCATGAATCCCCATGCAATGATGCACCAGCCATGTGTGAGGAGGAGGGTGTAGAACAAGGCTGAGTTAAGGGTTTGGTTGTGTGAGCTGTTAAATCACTGCCCCGTCAGCAGCACCAGGCGTGTGCTCAGAGATCAGCACTTGCCAAGGGCTGTGCTGGCAAAGAGCTCAGCTCCCTGTGATCAAGGTTGGCTTTGAGAGGCTGAAACGAGAGGAGAGAGAATGTGAAAAGGATTTTTGCTAGGATCAATTTTCTGTCTATCTTTTTATGTATGCTTCCATCTATTTGAATGCATGCATGTGCGTAAACAGAGCCAGTCCCCATCCCCCCATGTCTGAAATGAAAAATAATAAAAATATATTTACATAGCTTAAACATTAGGCTATTAAAAAGCTATAGTCAGTATAACAGAGGGGAAAAAATTACAAAGAATGATTTGCATAGCAAACACATTTCACAGCTGTTTTGGACAAATGCCCTTGGTAAATATGTTTAAAGTCATGTACAACAAGAATATTTTATCACAAGTAACCATGTTTTAATAAACACTTAGTCTTTTTGTATTTCATTCTTTCTCATCATAATAATAGAAATATAACACCATATATCACTGTAAAACACATTTCCACATAAATGCTGATAAGCACAAAATATTTTTCATCATTTACATTTTAACTGTAATAATATATGGCAGGATTAAAGCTGCATCCATCATGTGTCTAACTAACCTTGCTGTAATGAATTTTTAAATGTAATGGTTTCTGTCACAAAGTAAAATCATACATAATATCTTTTGACACAGTATGCTGGTATATGCAAGGTTTTAAAATGTAAATGCAACTTCATTTTTAATTAGATTTATAAACTCGAATCGCTGTTTTCTTTACTATAAACCAAGGGGTAAGGAAAAAGGGTCTGGGTCTGTGTCAAGCCTGCAAGTTTTTTCAAGTGCCTTTCTCACAGGAAACATCCACACCAGCATGTAGAAAGCGAGTCGCACTAGAAACAAAGGATTATCAAAATCATAGGGAGCTAAAGCTCTTTAGGCTGCCCGAAGGGCCTCAGTGGCAGCCCGGGCGCCCGGCCGGTGGCAGGGCTGAGGCTGGGGCTCTGCTGGGTGCAGGGCAGAGCGAGATGGGGACGGCCGTGTCCCCACGCAGCCCCTTCCCTGGCGCTGCTTGAAATAACAAATAATCTGCCTCACAAGAGGAGAATCATTAAAAATAATTTGCAGGAGCTTTCTGTTCTGCGAGCCCTTTTTTTGATACAATATTTCCTTCAGTGATTATCGCTGTGGACATGTTCCTGCCATATGGATGGGAGCCGGGCGGGGAGGCGGCTCAATACCTGAGTGGTTAATTAAGAGCTGTTGCTGGGCCGCAAGAAGCAGGTTTGAAATCCCTCTTCACTCACCGACAATGAGTAGCTTTTTTAGCAGCAGAAGTCGCTGGGGACAGCCAGAAGCGCAGGGTAATTATTTGAGATAACACAGAGCTGAAGAGCGGGCGCGCGTGTGCGCGGGTGCGTGCGGGGGTGCGCGGCTGCGGGGGGAGGCACCTCCGACAGGAGGGCAACAGCACAGAAAAGTCTATAATAAAAAGGTCAACATCTCCTATTTTTCTGTACAGTGTCGGCAGTCTGTAATGCCTTTTTAGAATGAATGACAATGGATTTATCTTTTTTTTTTTCCTCCTCTCTTTTTTAAACGAATCTAATTCTATATTCAAACTTTGCAATGGTGAGGTGCGGGTCCTGGAGGCCAATCTGGATGAGCTGTTCTCACTTTATCAGCGCAGATGCTGAAATGACTTTGAATGTGTTGTTGCAAAATAGCAGTAATTTCAACATTAACTCGTGTAACCCTGTGCTCTCAAGAACAAAGAAAAAGCAGTGAACTGAAAGCCATGAATGAAATGAGAAAAGTCCATAAGTTCTTAGAAATCTGGGGCTAAATTCTTAGCAGGGTAAATCTGCTTACTGCCACAGGAACAGGGAACACTATTTTGGCTGTAAATGAACAATTCATCCAAACCAGCTGCAGATCTGGTTTTTGGCCACAATATTGCTTGTGGGCACAGGGGTCTAGGTTATTATTTATGCCATTTAAAACATAAACCAAGGCTCAAAGGGACAGTGGTTTCAGGGATGATCTTGCTGCAGTGTATCCCGTTCATTATTTTTCTCAAAAATGTAAAGAAGAATGAGAACTTTCAGAGGCTATATTTTCGTAAATGCTTCATATCCAAAATATTTATGAAGTCAAGTTGCCATTCAATTCCAGCACTGTCAAATATTTTATACAGACCCTAAGACCTGGTGAAAACTGAAGACAAGCTGTGTAGTAATCCATGGCAGTACTACATTTTTTTTCTCAGATCTGCAGAAGAGAATATGAACATCCCTTTGCTCAGTCATCTAATCTCAGTCCATCTATGGTGTTGGCTCAAAATACTATTTCCCCCTTTGTTTGTTTGTTTGTTTGTTTTTTTAACAAGCCTTTCTCGTATATTACTGAGCAAATGACAAAACCTCTGTCATATGCTTTTTTGGCATTTCCAGAAAATCCCACATGTGATCTTTAACTTAGAAGGCTTAAATCTCCATCCAAATATGAGCTGTGTGAAGCTCAAATGAATGCTTAGCTTTGTGCTGCGGGGTAAAAATAAATTCAAGAAAGTAAAAAAGACCCTCAGCCTCCTCTCCACACACACCTTTTCACGTCTTCTCAAATGCTGGGAGATAATTTGCCTGAGCAAGCAGAGGTTTGAGCACACAAGACAGGCTCTTCAAGCACCAAAGGTTTTGCAGTTTTGGGTGTGGGCTCAGCCTCCCAAAACCTCCTATTTGTGGTGTGGAGACCATGCCATACCTGTTCTCTTTTTTATAAAGGCAGATCTTGCAAGCCTTTGATGTTTCCAGAGTGCAAACAATACTGCTCCAGCAGCAGCACTTTTGCCAGTATAACTGTCTCAGCTTTGTTTAGAAACTGCCCAATATGTTAATTATCTTCTTTACCTCTGTGGCATTATACTGTCAAACTGTACAACAGTCTTTAGAAAATAAAAGCTAACACCCTAAGCTGCTGTACCCGGCTCCCATAATATCTATTCACTGACAATGCCTGAGCTGTCAGATCAGAAGAAGCTTCATTCGAATAAAGGTGGGCAGATGTGTGATAATGAGACAGAAGCATACAGATGCTAATATAACTGTTCAGCAGAGCAGGCTCGTCTTCGTTAGGCAGACCCAGGTAGCAGCTGCAGACTGTCAGACGCTGGAATGCTGCTTTCTCTTGATTCTCATTTAAGATCAGCTTCGTTCGCTGTCTGTCAGTGAACTTTTCCCTCACAGGAGCCTGGACCCCTAGGTGATCAGTCACATTTCGACATAACTAGATGTCAAAAGAAGTTTAAGTTGTATGACGAACTGTGATGCATTCCCTGTGCTGGCTGGCAGTCTCAGCCCTCCAAGGCGTCTTGTTAATGATCCACCTGGAAACTCTAGAGTATTTCCTGTATTTTGTTTTCTTATTAAAATACTGGCTAAGCCTTTGTCGATATCCATGTCAGCAACTGTAAGCTCAAGACAATATTATCACAAGCATAATTTGATTTAAAAATGGAACAGTGGACCTGTGCTGACCAAGCAGCAGGAGATGCACACAGAGTGAGCAGGATGCTCGCTTTGTGTTGCTGTAATTTATCCTCAACAATTAAAACAAAGTATTTATGATCTTCTGGGGGGAAGAGGCAAGGTGTTATGAGGCTTTACTAAGTTTTCTTATGAGATATGTCTGCAGCCAGGCAGCTCACTCACTGATGAACACAACCAGGAATAAGATAATGGTGAGCCTCCATAGATGAGCAAACAATTCAAATACACAGGAGCTTGGAAACACAAATAACCTGAGATTGTCATTTCACATACTCCTGAAACCTTTGAACTGGGAGTCTGAACTTTGTCAGCCTTTCATCTGTTGCTATGAGCTGTTTACCCACTCACACTCCCTGTTTCATAGAGGAGACAGACCGAGGCTATTTTACATAAAATACATATGTGTGCACACAATGCAGCAAGCCTTCTCCCACAATATTTGTGTGACAGACTTAATGTTATCTGGTGCTTAATCATGTCAAGCCAATTTTTACTGTCAGCCCTGACTCCCTTCTTCACTTACCATCTGAATTGCAACATTTCTATTCTTTTTAAGAGACCAAACTTAACATGACCAGGTACAATTAACAGGTTGCTTACAACCTTAAAATTCCAGATTAAAAGATGACAAGGGAAGAGATTCGAAGATTTATGATATTCTTTCTCTTCTTGTTTGGGGTAAGAGAATTGCAAGATGTGTATTGGTCTGGCATTTGCATCATAGTTTTCACCAAACAACAATTATTAAATTTGCCATACTGATCAAAAGTCTAAGGCAACTTGCTACCTGATGGACGTCAAAAGGAATTCTCAGTAGGAAGATCCATCCACATTCAGTCTGAGGTATCCAGCAACTCCCCCAAGGCTGTGGAGAGGGATGTGAGGAGGGCCAGGATACCATACTGTGTCTCCCCTGATTTGATACAGGGCTGCTTTCATTTGTTTCTCTCCCTGCACAGACAAATCCAGCTTTTAACAGTGATGAACACTAGATTTGGTAATCTGTTTCTCTCTCTGCTTTCTCCATATCAATATAATTCCTAATTACACACTTCTTATGGCCAGTTTATACTCACTAATACTTTCTAATATAAAACAAGATGTCTCCCCCTAGATTCTGGTATTTAGTAGCCTGAAGCTCATTAGTGCATGTGTTCTCACCCAGGAGTTTTAAATATTTAACTAGCTAGGATTCTTTCAAGAGGTCTTAACCTTATAATTTGTAATAACTTGGGGATCTCATATCTGGAGTGTAAGTTATTAAAAATGTTTCTTCCTTTCACCCTGCATTGATTTCCTACTTCTAGCAATCAAACTAAGAGCTATTAGGCCAAACAACTGCAGCTGCCTATTTATTTCATTGTAGTAAAACATAAGTGATGATAATAGATCCCCTAATAGAGATTGATCTTCCACAAAAGCCAAAACCCAAGCATGAACAGCCTTGGTAGACAGTGTATTATGCATTATGCACCACCTGGTTAAAATTGTTCAGCTATAGAACAATATAGGAAGGTCCACAAAAAATGAGTGCACAGACTGATTTATCTTCACACAGAAGTGTTTCACTTCTGTTGCTTGTAATGGCCTGAGCATGTGATACAAGTAAATTTTGTCTAAAAATTATCTAAGGACCACCTAATGTGCTGTGATGCTTCTGAATGTCAAAAATGTCAGCAGCTTCCAGTAATGACTCTCTGACATAAACAGTAAGGGAGAAATATTACAGTTACTGAAGGAGTTACGAGGACAAGCATGCATTTTCATGAGTGGTCTCTTTGAATGGCAGCAAGTACTCAAGCAGGCAGCTTTCCCTGCCAGTTAAGCTGGCCAAAGAAAGCGCTCTTCCCCTGAAAGACAATTAAAATGAGTTAAATGAATTAAAAAGGCCCTGCACAGCTAAAACACGGTCAGAGGTTAGAAACAGTAGTACCTGGATTTATGAAAATCATGCGGCTGCCAAGCCTCAGAAATTGTGTGTAACAAGGGAGCCATTCAAGTAGTAACACAAACAGCTTTGTAAAATTGAAGGCAATATACATAATTCTTAATTTCTAGGAGATGGTTTTGTCAGCAGTTGTGCCATCTTAAGGCTTGGGTAATATACTGATTCCTAAAATTTGATTTTTATCAAGTGCCTTTCCTAGGGAAAAAGAGAGCTTAAAAATGTATTAATAAACTAGGAACAGCAGATAAACGAGATGCCCTTCAGATTGTTATATTATTATGGTAGAGGAGGTGTCATCAGCTGGTTACACATGCCCATCATTCCTATTTTTTTTTTTTTTCAGAAGTACCAAATTATAGTAAAGAGAGGGAGAGAGAATTATGTTGAACCCAAACATGAAAATGTAAAAGCCTTCCCTCCAGCTCCTTTGTGCAAGATATTCACCTGCAATCGGTTACTGAGCTTGGCTGGCTTTGCAGGAGCAAAAGGTCTGCAGTAATTACACAGATATTTCAGTATTAATCTTGCACCAGAAATCCCAGAACGCTACAGTATACTTTTTTACCCATTACATACACAAAGTCTATCAGAAAGCATTTGTCTCCCCACTCTTTATTCACTTTCAAAGGGTTAAACAGCCTATTTACAGGGCTGTCAGCAATCTGTATCCCAAATCATGAAAAAGTCTGGCCTAGTTTTGTTCAGCGTGGAGACTTGTCTTCTTGGCCTGTTGTTGTTACCATCATGTAATATCCATGACAATCGTGTTGTGCTTTTTAGGGGCTCTGTAGTGCTAAATCTGAGGGGCCATTTTAAGCCAGTAAAGGGCTTTATTTATGTGGATTTGAAAGAGTCTTGTGAAGGGCCTTCCACTCAAAATCCTCTTCAGCAGGTCATCCTGGTTTCAAAAGGATTTAGATGCAGAGGCAGTGATCAGTACTTCTATCACGTTCTAATAGACTGACATGAGCATTTGTGCCTGAAAGACAGGGGGAAAAAAGTGATGCAGATTTGCCCTAAATTGGACTGATGCACAAAGCAGGGAGCGCAATTGACTGACGAGGTAACCCCTGGCACCCTTCTTTTACACTTCTAACCGGTGCCGCACAAAGACAGAGCCGTGGGAAGCTGCACGGGAGCAAAGCATATCCATTTTCATGGACCATATGGAAATTTTGTTTTGTGTACAGAGAAAGTGTCTGATAACAGTGACCTTAACTGCCATATGTGTATGGTGAATAGTAAACAGAGCAAACCACTCAGCTCTCTGACCCTTAGCATATGGACATCTCTACCAAAGGAGAGTTTTCACAGCACATCCACTTTCACTGTCATCTCACTGGTAACCCAGGGGATTTCACTAGATTTGTTAATGAATTGCTCTATTGACTTATATCTGAGCTTGCCTCATTAGAGTAGAAGAACAAAATTTTTATCTATGTTTTCGTGAAGGGGACCAGAATGCCCCTCCTTTGTTAAGAGGTGGGTAATCTGTAGGGCTGTCATCTGTTTTGAACTAATTTATTGTGTCAGTTTAAGAAGGCTCTTCAGTGTTCATTGATGCTCAAGCTCCACTCCAAGCCTCTTTAAATCAATTTTTTCCTTGTGAGTGGAATGTTTTTTAGGCCCCTGCTTGGTTTACAAATAGCTGAACATGTTGTTACCCTGGTGCTGGCTAGCTTTAGAGTGCCAAATACAAGCAAACTCAGTGAGCCTCCATAGCACCACCTGTCATGAAATGGCTTTCAAAGCGGCTACAAGCCTTGTACAACCTTGTACCATTCACCTTCCCCACCCACCATCACTCAAACAGCAGCTCTTCATAAACCAGCCTGTACTGAACCCAGGCAAGAGGGGTTCAGGAAGTGAAGGTGGACAGAGATGACAAACATTCATAATTCTAGCATTCTGCCATTAGTGATGGGCCATTGCTTTAGGATTTCCAGCATCTGAAATACTGACTGGCCCCTGATTCTTATGCTGTGATAGCCATCAATTAGCATCCTATTAAATAGTGCTCCAATAGAGAACACATTATGCCTAATGGCCAATGTGGAATCAGGAGGAATTAGTAAAATAGGGTTCAATAAAATGCAAACCATAAAGATAAGCTGCTGAAGATTGGATCTGACTTTTTGTCTCTATGTTCAAAGAAATAAATGGCCACTACAATAAACTTTTTTCTGCCTCTCCCCTTACCACCCTGAGTGGATGCTGGCAGGAGTGGGCGCTAGGGCTGAGTGCTGGTGTGTGCCCCTTGGAGACAAAGCAAAACCTAAACATCAGGTGATTTTTCATATCCATGCAAAATGCACAGTTTTGATGGCCCTTTTTAAGATCTTGATGAGCTGGGGAGGCCCAGTGATGTGAACTACTCTTAGCTGCTTTCTGCAGTAAAGCGAGCTCTGTCACACTTCTCTCTGCTCTCCTGCAGTACGGAGGGGGAAACAAGTTTTACTAAATAGGAGCCAAAATCTCAGGAGCAATCGTCATTTAAGCAGAAATCCCACTGAGGTTTCAAGAGCATCTTTCCTTCAATTTCACCACCAGCAGTCACCTTTGGGATTCTGCCACCCAAAGTAAGTGTGCCAGAGCAAAGCAGCCTCTTGATTCCAGCTTCTGCAGACTATTCATACCTGTCCATTTAGCACATATTTTACCTTTCAGAAGTGGTTTGCTTGGGTTATTTTGAAGTTGTGTGTGAGGCTCTGGCTGTGCCAGGCCTGGAGCACAGTGTAGTGCTCCAGACAAACAGCACAGAGATCCCCACTAAAGATCTTCAAAGCATCAAGGCCACAAAAAGGCTTGATCTGATCTGCACTTAAGGACACAACTCCAGCCCCTTCCTCTGCAGATGCTGCTCTCCGAGTTGCCATGGAGTCATTGGCTCACTTGGAATCAACTGTCTGCACAAATGACTCATCTTGCTACCAAAAATCTATGTGTAGAGATTGTTATTAAGAATCCAATATTAATCAAGCCATGGTATTGGAGTTGTCATAGTTATTTCCTGCTATGAGCACAGCAAGTAACGATGTTGTATTATTTCAAATATCACGGTAAAAGAAGTGTGGGTAAATATTAATTTTTTCACGGGAAAAAATTATGTTGCACCTCAATAAATACTAAAGTGTGAAAAGCAATCTGGGAGTATAAGGGAACTGAAAAAACCAATATTTTTTCAAGGATCACTCATTTGCTCATTGGCATGGTTGCCAAATATCTGTACTGCTTTGACTGGGTAAATCCTGCATTTTACAGTACAGTATACAAACATTTGGTGTACAGAGTATTTCCATAGAGCCTTTTATGGCTGCAAAGATTCATTACATTTTTAAAACGAAAAATGCATAAGCAAAATGCTTACATTACCTTTCAATGCATATTTTTCAAATCTTGTTTTATATGAGAATTAGTTTAAAGCCATTTGGATTGTTTATGTTTATTTAATCTAAGACTCTTTAGGCTAAATATATCAAAGGAAATTCAAGTAAGTCCCAGTTGCCAGTGCATGAAGAGATGATGCTATCAGTATAAACAAATAAATGACAGTTGCTTCTTAGAGTGAAACTGTTGGGCTACAGGTTGCTAATTCTAAGCCTGAAACTTTAAGGGATTAAAAAAACCCACAAAGTTATTTTGGCTGCATTTCTGTGCTGCTTGCCCCATTCTGGAGTTTTCTGCTTTTAAAAAATTTCTAACCTGCTCATTTTTAATTTTTTTTTCTTTAAACAAGACTTTCTTAAAAAACAGGAAACCCCACCAAGAAACCCTTACCCCCAGGCACCTCAGTTTCATTTTCAGATTGGAGTTCATATTTGATTTTAGCTGTAAGTGAAAATAAGTGTATTGCATTCTCCCTTCATTTGCAACGACAAAGCAATCCTGCAGATTAGATTGGCACAAGAAACAATTCCCTCTCATCTTAGAAGATATTCCAGACTGAAAAAATCAGGATGGGTGCTGATTGTTCAAGCCTTAACACAAGTGTGTGGGAAACTTTACAGCAAAGCTGCCCTCTGAGCACCCGACTCGAGGCAGTGCTGTTTGCCCCCCCTTCTGAGCACTGTATTTACAGGCTAACACTGGGAAGGGTACAGTTAAATTAAAAAAAAAAACAACCAAAAAAAAAACAACCCAAAGAGAGAAACGCCAGAACATTTGGCACCTTACAAAAAAAAAAAAAAAAAAATTTGCAACATAAATAATTTACTAGGACAGATATATTACTTTGGAAATTCATTACTTTTCTTATTGCCTTTGCAGAGCAAACAGGTACAACAGAGCTCAAAAAGGCTGGGATAAAGCAAAAGTATGTAACATACTTCAACAGGCTAACTGTATATTCATTGAAAATTACAAATTTGGCTTCATAAAGTAGAGATGTCTGGGACACGTGATAGCTACTACAGAAATTGCTGTAATAACTACATGAAATTATGACTAATGACTAATTACTAGTATATACAGGGTGTTTCACCTCATCAGATGGTATATTCACACACAGAACAGATAAAACATGCAATAAATACAGGAATCAAGATTCCATGCCACACATTCCTCTTCCTGTTGACTGTTATGGATCTGAGGAACAGATCTAAAGGGATCCTTTAATTAATACTAATAATTGACTAGCAGATCAGAAACAATGACAACTACTTAACTCCACTTTGCAAAACTTGTGGAGAAGTTCTGCTGTCTGATTTTTGGGGTTTTTTTCACTCTGGAATGATTTGAGCTATTTGCCATTCCAGGAGAGCAACATCTTTCTAGAGAGGCAGCATTAATGTGTGCATCAAAACCTTACTGCTCAGAACTCCATCTAACCCAATTTTTCTTTTTAAATGGAAGTAAGGATAAAACAAAAATCTCTGTTTATCTCGTTCCCCCTTGAAAATGTCTCACTAGCAAAGATATTCAATGAGTAGGAAAAGGAGGAGTGAAATAAAACCTTTTTATCAACTTTGTTGCTATAAATAGAAGCAAAGGACCATTGATAAAGCAATTGTCATACTTTCACACTGCACCCTAAGTCCTCTGGAGAGCATTCAGGACTGTAAGATCACATGTGGAGGTGCAAGCAAGCAGAGGACTTTTCATGTTCTTTGCCTCGTGATGTTATTTCCATAAGAAAAAGCTGGAAGTTGAAACTGTGACAACTTGCTGTGACCCATGGGAATGCAAACATCTATCTCCTGATAACGTCGAGATAATGCACGTCACCACCGCAGCCAGCATGAGGACACTTGTCTTCACTCATTTTCTATCCACTCTATCACATTCCTGGCCACACTTCCGTATCTGTGCTTTCAACACACTCCATGCATTCCTCCACTGAAGTGCACAACTTACTTGTTCAAACAGAGCTGGGCAGCACAATTACACTTTCCTTGCCACAGCGGAACAAACCCCAAAAGCTACTTAAAATGGCTATTCTGGAAGGTCAGTATTTCACACCCCATTACGGGAGCAGCCTTCCTTTTTCTGCTCATAAGGAGTTCGGCTGTAGCCTCCAGCTAGTCTTTCCTTCTACAAGACAGAAACACAGTGTTACACTCAGGCTGTGAAATCTGGAAACCACTCAGGAGAAAAGTACACATGCAAGACTTCTTGTTTGCCATCCATTATTCTATTGATAATTTCTCCATTGTGCTGAAACCACAACCTTATACTGCATCCTATTTGACAAATTAGGTCCCTTTCTAACATCAGAAATAGTAATAGAACTCTTATTTTTAGAATTCTTTGACCTTTTTTTTTTTTTTTGCATAAAGCCCCACTGCAAAAATGTACCATTAATGTTTTGAGGATATTTCAGGGAAGATGAAAAAAATGATGAACAAAAGAAAGAAATACTATGAAGAAGAATTGCGTTTTGTCTTCTGCCTGTTCCAAAAGTGCAGGGGAAAGAGAAGGGACAAACCCTGAACTGAAAATACTTCATTTTGCAGAAATATACTTTTTGGATGTTTCTCTAACTGGCAAATAAAAAGACTGACAGTCATGTGGAAAGGAAAACACTGCCCTCACTGAATTTTCTGTTTCAGAAAACATCTAGGAGGTTCTGACTGCATTTAACTCTTTAAAATCAAAATACAGTTGAGTTAGGTCAAATTTAATGCTGGGATCAATTAATTTATAGTGGTTTATATTGGTTACTTCCAGCACTGAAATTATAGTCATCAAAAGTGCATTACCTTTCAGGTGTTCACCAGTGGGGCCAAGGTAACTGGTATTACCTGTTGGACTCCAGTGCAGCACAGGGGAGCTTCTCCTGTATCTGATGTTACCTCAAGGGAAGAGTCATTTGCCTCTGTTTCCATCTCAGATGTCTTCTCACCCTTCCCTGGAGATGACACATTGAATTAAACCATTTTTCTGGTGATTAGGAATCCAACCTAAAGTCCACTGGATTCATGAGTGTGGATTTCAATGGGTGTCAGATGTGACCTGGATTTCTTGGCTGAGGCCACAGACTCTGCTTTAGGCTGCTGATTTTTTCTTCTCCTCAGGGTCTGCTTACCAGTGTATTTCCAGAGGGGATAGAGATTTCACATTTTTGACAATGATGTCACTAATCTTACATCTTTTTAGCATAAACTTTCTTTAAAGAGCCTCCCCCTGCTGCCAACTTTCTGGTATTTATCACTTGTGTTGTGGTTTCTAGGTAGTGGTGTACATAGCACAGTGAATTCATCTGATATTCATCTTGAGAGGCAAGCAGCATGATTTTTTACCTGTGGTAGAATGGATGAACACCATGAGCCACAGGATACACATTTTAACTGGAAAAAATAAGATTTGAGTTTAGAAATGAGCAATTTTTCAGTTAAACCTTTACCAGATGTGATGTTTGGCACATGCCAAATTCCTTGAAAAGCAAGGAAAACAACACCTGAAGTTTAACACCAGTCACAGAAAGGTGTGTCTTCAAAGATCTGAATGTTTGGATTTTTTTTTAATTACTTATATTTTTAGGGTACAACTTGTGGGTGCTGTTCAAAAGACTGTGAGTTTTTATGCACAATTGAATACAGTGGTCAATTTTCCCAGAACAAATTACACTGTCAATTTACTGCTGCTATTCTAAATAAAAGGTATTTTCCTTGCACACCAACTATAAAAGTTCAGTCACTTAAATTACACAGATTGATCTGCCTGTGTGGAAATTACAAATTAAACTTTATTTATCTGGGAGGGTGCTATGCATCTGTTCCAACCTCTTGACAAATTACCACACAATCCAGCGTTTGCTAATAAAGTATTCACAGACTCTAAAACTGAAAATAGAACCTTTTTGCCTAAAATCCTTCAAACCTATCAGCCCTTAGAAACTAATTCTGGAAAACTGTTCTGCTATGTAACTCAAAGGTCAGCAAGATGGAGGAAGAACACACAGTGATTTTTGAGGGCAGTAAAAGAAGAGAGACCTTTAAGTAAATAATAACAAATGAAGGACACTCTTTGACCCAATCTGCAGAAATAGGATGAAGAATGAAGAAGGAAGGCTGTGTTATTTGGGCTGATGGCTGAAAACTTCATTTTTATTTGTATCTGGAAATGCTTAGGCAGCTGTTGGACAATTTCAGAACTTTGAGAGCAGCCTGCAAGCAAGGCATACTCTGAAGAGACCACATGAGAAAGAAACTGCTTTGTCATTCCAGTTTCCAGATATTCTTCAGCCTTAGGTACAATGCATTTCAGCAATTCAGCTTAAAAGTTAATAAACCCATGAATAATTTTATAATGTCTCCGATATGAATTCATAACATTGCAGTTATGAATGTTAATGAGTCATGAGTCACTCATGAGTGATCACTTTTGCTACCATGGCTTTTGGTAAGATTCCTCAGTGTAGGGGGAACAGGAATTTCCTTTCTCTAGCTCCCATCAGTTGCTTCTACCAAGTCAGCCTGCTGGAAAGCTCTTATTTAGGTCTGGGATTGAAGCACAGCAAGGGGAAGAGCACCATCTGCACTCAGCTGCAGCACTCCTCCTCCCAAAAGGCAGGCTGGACACATACAGTAAGTACACACGTTCTCAGAATATGAGACCTCCTGCCCTTGAGGCCATGGTCAGCAGGAGGGGTGACAAAGCAGAAGCCTGTGGTGCATGACAGCAGTCAGGGCAAATTAACCATTGCCCGCTCTATTCACAAAGAGAAAAGAATGGAGCCATTCAAGAGCAAATCCATCTGTCCCTGTGAGGGTTCACAAGAGTGTCAGAGAAACCTCACGGTCAACAGTCTCTAAGTGCTGGCACACAAGAATCCAGAGGAATCAGCATGGAAACTTGATGCTTTATCCACTGCCAGGGTGCCTTTTTCACAGCCTGTGTGCTTCCTGGCTGAGCAGCACTGGAATCTACCTGAAGGCTGAAGCTCTCTACAGTGCTACCTCTGCCAAAGACCAGTGGGGGAAAACAGAGGCAAGGCAAGAAAACTGGCCATTTTCCAACAAAGTCAGGGTTTCCTGGACATGAAGGAAACAACCGCTCATTTAACAGCCAATTATTATATTTCCACACAAAATGTACTGACAACACATCTAGGAAACATCATCAGAACACCTTTATTAGGGACCTAACCAATGTCTTTGTCCTTAGATGAACATGTCTGTGTTCATAGACTGTCTGAAGAGGTCTATGAACTACACACTTAAACATAAGCCAGCTTAATACATGCTGCATTAGTTTTGATCACTGGAGAATTCTCAAAATACAGACCACAGGTAACTGCAAGCATTGATATTGCATATTTGCAGAATGCAGACAAACTTCTGTGGAGCTTGCTCTACCTCATGCATCTCAACAGACACTAGGTCACAGGCTGGAGATAATGTGTCAGCTGTCAACATTGACTTACAGCTCATCAAGGCATAGAAGATTATGAACACAGAGTATGAACATCTGTACAGTTGCTGGGAATACTAATCTCAGCACATCTAAGGAGTGAGACTTTTCCCCTTCTCTTTCTCAATTTAGGACAAACCAAGTCTAAAAAGCCTAGGAGAGTGCGACAGTCCTCTGACCTCCTTCTGCAGGAATAATTTCCAAAAGGTCTAGGAGAATTTATGCCATTCCTTGAGTGGAAGATATCAGTCTCTCTTCATAGCCTTCAGGTCCATGGTTCAAACAGCCTTGAGTGAATCCAACCCTGAGAAATTCTAGGCATGTATGATGCCAGCTTTGGCAGCCTGTGTGAGAGCTCCATCTCATCCATGCAGCCTGGAGGGTTCTGACAGAGAAGCAAACAAAAAACTGAAGGTATGATTCAGAAGATTAACAGAGAATTGCAGTTAGTCCAGGACCAGTTAGGGCTAGGTTTATTTGGAACTGTTCTCTTTGTATTTCCAGCAAACCCACTGGTTTAGCAGTAGTAGCTGATCCATTCAGTCAAATCATTCTTTTTGTGGAGCAGCACAAGAGGGTCCCAAAGATACAGGGACCATGTGCACAGCCAGGCCTCTCCCTCCAGTCAATAGGAAAAGGCAAAATCTCACTGTGAGGACAGGGCTTCTGCAAGGGTCACCCATTATCTAGAATAAATATTTAAAACTCACCAACTTCCAGAAAGGATGAGGTTTCACATCAGATGGAATAAAGATTGCCAAGGAAATGAAATGCCAGATGCTCACCCCAAGCTGGCTGCTTTATACTTGCTCTTGAGTATGCCTCACATTTTTCACCATTAAATGGAAAGAGCTATTAAAAAAATACCAAATAATAAGAACATAAAGGTGTATAACAATCATAAAATAATATATTTTTTCTAATGTTTCAGCTGTCTGAAGATTAGTTTTCTGGTGTAAAAGAGATAACTATATATCTTCTGATTTTATTGGCTGCAGATTACACTAATTATCATAAAAAATTACTACTACTAATAAAAATTCTATTATAAGTTACTTATAGTAATCTCTAGGGTACTATACTTAGCTTAGAAAAGATTGTAATTACACTGCATTACAGGGAGAATTTGTTTCCTGAAGCAGCTTTAACACTGTCTGTTTCTTTTAACACTTTAAAGTTGTTGGGTTTTTTTTTTCCTCTTTCCCTTTCCAGGTCAAATGTTGCCTGTTATTTTCACTGTGCAGGATGTGATTTTATCCCAGAATAATGATCCATCTCTGTTGCAAGTGACGCAAATGAAGTTTTAAAATCACAAATATCTGGGTGGGTTTCACCTCCCGAGGGGGTTAGCATGTCTCAATGGAAGGATACATAAAAGGGAAGACCTAACACTCTCCGCCCAAAGGGAAACACATTCTGGATAAAATTGCTGGAAGCCAGTGGGTGTTCACGAAAAATACAATGTTCGGATTTTATTTGACAAGACAACAATTGTTATTTTCCCTTTTAGGTACTTCACATTTTACCATCTGTGAGGTTGATGACTCTTAAATGACCTTAAATCATACTGCTGTTAATGGCAATGGTTACAGGCAAATGTGGAATTCTGTGTGCTACCTGCCTCGGACTGAACATCAAATTAAATAGCTTTACTTTGATAGCTGACACTGTAGTAAATAACCTCAAAGTCCAACTAATTAAAACAAAATTGAAACAGTGGCCATTTCTTTTAGAAAGGGTTTCAATGCTTCAATAGCAGGGCTAATCAACATCTTAATTAACAGTCATATAAAATGAAATAGCCCATTTGAGTTGCTTTAAAATAGACAACTTATTTATGCAAAGACTAGTGGCATATTAATTGCTAACACTAAGAAAAAATACGCCTTTGAGCTTTACAGCTTCCTTTGCAGCCAAGTATTTGAGAACTAAATTGTGGAAAAAGCATATTACAGTAGTTAATTTTATGACAGACATGAACCAGAAGCAGAAGTGGATAAGGGAAAGTTTTGTAGTGTGTTTCAGTTTTCTAGTTGTTTCTTTTATTCCAAATGAGATTAATTAATCAAAGTAGCTTGGTAATATTCCTATTCTATTTTAAGTTAAATATCCAGGGTTTAGTCCTGAGAGACACTGACCAAACTGGCTGTGATCCAATAGAACAGTTAACTCCAAGCACGGGCATCTTCCCTCTGGAGCTGGCCAGCTCAGGAGCCTTTGGTTCAGGGGAGCTCAGGACCCTGCAGGACTGACCCTTCTCCTCCCTGATCCTGCAGCGTGCACAGGCACTCCACACTGACCCAGGCAAACAATCAAAGGGCCACTCGTTTGAGTAAGCATTTCCAGGATCAGGTCCCAAATGACTCATCTCCAATTAGTCTATGCCAGGTTGTGTCTTTAAATAGCTTTCATTTACTAATGTGTGTGAGGGAGGAGCAGCAGAGAGGAATTACATTTCCTTTCCTAATTACTTTACTTTTGTTGACATCTTGGAATAAGTTTTTACTTTCAGAGGAGAAGAGTTGATTTACACTACAGAAAGAGCACAGCAAGCATGAGAAAATTATTTGCCCTTCCTCCTGCCAGGCATCCATTTCCTTTTCACTGTTGCTAACAATGCGCTAACTATTTATGCATTTGTCAAAGGATCCCAACATAAGAAAACTATATTTAAATCACTTCACTACAAAGTGAAAACACAAGGTAATGATTCAGACTCTATTTAAGTAATGATAATATTTGTACAGACTGCCTGGCGAGCATGCTGGTAGGTGGCAGGAGCTCAGTACAGTCCTAAAGGGTCAGCACAAGAAAATTGAAATAGCATTTCATTTTCTTCTTTAAAAAATAGATTTTCATTTCAGACCTGGAAATATGCACCATAATGTCTCATTTCCCTGATTAAAGCCTGATTTCACTGCATTTTTCAATGAAGCTGAAGATGAAGCAGGTTTGTTAGCAGGAGATTCATTGGACCTTGCACATGCCCAAGATAAAATTTTATTTGTCTACATCAATGAGTTACTTTGCTTATTTTGCAGGTTTTGCCCACTCAATCACCATCTAGAACTAATGGGAACCCAGACTGCCCTGCCCAGCCCAGCCCAGAATTTAAGGACAGAAGGATGTGGGAAACAAACTGGGATTCTCCACGTTGGGAGTGTGTTGAGACTGAAGTGCATTGACAAGGTAAAACGGCAATGCTGTACCTGCTACACAAAGGACATCAACCCTCTGCTGTCAGCCTGGCTCTTCTTACAAGCTGTGGATGTAAATAACCTCATACTCAAAACTTAGAAATCAAATATGGAGCCCAAACATTACCACAATTTATCTAAAGCCGAGTCATACAATAAGCAAAGGCACTGCAGAAAATCGTTCCTTTCACTGAATTTGTAATCACAAGAACAAATGGAAAAAAGCACTGATACTCATTTTAGCCACTGAAAAAAACCCCATTTTGTATTAAGGACAGATTTGCAAACTGTTTCAGAAGGCCCATACACTTCTGTTTTCAAACTGGGTAGCTAAAAAGAGTCTGTAGTATCTGTTGTATACTCAGGTTGTCTAAAAGTCTGACTCTCTAAAATCCAGATGTTTTGCAGCAGATGACAACTGTAGATAAAAATACACATCTTCCAAACTTGATAGCTTCCTAAGATTTGCAGAGTTAAAGGTGCAATCAATTTTCTATTTATTCACCCATACTATACACAAATATTTGATCGCTTATCAAATTATAAGTGCCATGCATAATTTTATCACAAAATTCACAATAATTTCCAATTCAGTCAAGGAGGAGACAGAAGCTGCTAAAATGGCTACATGCTTTCCTCTATTCTGCCCAGCTTGGCATGCCCTTGCGCATTGCATGATATAGTAAAAATATTCCTGACAGAGTGGGATTCCATTCAGGCCCTGGGATATTGCAACTTACATGTACTGGGCACTGTAGAACTGAAATTTCAGCTGCTGAAGATCTCACTTTGAAACACAAGGCCTGGTAGCCATGAGAGAGGGGAAATGAGATTTAATTCCAAGTACATATAATATAATGTGAGATGTTGGCTATCTTGCTAAGAAAACACAGAAGTCCTTGAATCACTGGGGATGGATAATGGCAACATGATAAATTGTGTCCATCTTGGACACAAAAACTCAGAAATCATCTCACCAAAAACTGTAAAACCAACAAAACAAGCAGATTACTGAGGAAAATCACTCAACCACATAGACACACCTAAATGAACACTAAAAACATTGGCAGAGAACTACTTTGATAGCTTCTGTTTGTATCCTCTGTTCCCTTTCTTTTTTTCTGTTTTCTTTGTTGCAAATATTTAGTTACCTTTTTCCATGTTCCTTGTGACCTTTGATTTTCCTCCCCAACTTCCATAAGGTACAAGGCACCCAAGACACTAAAGCTGTTTAGCTAAATAATGGCAAGAGGGTAATGCTGGTGGGCAAGAAATGTAATAGAAATCAGAATAACTTTATTAGCTCCAAATCTGAGCTCGAGAATGAATTCATATTTTTCTTTTCTTGGTATAAACACTCAAAGCCTTAAGTATCTTATGGGGTTTAAACAATAACTGGAAGACTATGAACCAGCAGCAATTCTATTAAAGCTTTGCCCTAAAGGAAAATTAAGACTTATTCTCTTCCTTTTCTAGGGAAATAGAGCACTTCAATACTATGCGTGCTTTTCATTTAATGCATATGTCAATATGCTTTAAAAACATTATTTCTAGCATTGAAAGCTCTGCCCAGGCAAGAGTATTCTGACTAGGTATATACCTGGCTTATAGGAAAGCTTTTAACCCTGGTCCATACCTAGGTACTGGTAGGAAAATTACATTCACCTGACCAAAGAGAGGCAGCAGATGAAACATATGGATGATTCAAAACATTGCTCATTTTCCAGCGAATCAAATGCTACATGACCTAATGCAATGTCTGCCATTAACAACCTAACATGAAAGAAGCGGTGAGAAGAGAAGCAGTTTTCCTGTTCTCTTGGGAAAAAAAGACACATATATCAAAATCCAGAAATGCTAAAAATATCTTATTGAGGCAAGTACCGACTCTTTGATGGAATATTAATTCCTTCAACTTAGTTTAGTTTCCTCTGAGCATTTTGTAGTTAGCAGTACAATGCTACTCACATCATGTGAAAACTCATCCTGTTTCAGAAAAATTACACAAGGATTTTACATTACCATTTGTTTTTACCTGCAGTAAATCAACACAGTGATATAAACACAAAAGACAAAAAGAGGTTGCTACCCTCCAACACAATGCTTTTTCTTAGCTCAATCCAGCTATGACATGAAACCATTGTGCACTGTATTTCTAAATTTTGAAATGCGAATTTCCTCAAACCCTATGAGTCAGGGGAAGAGAGTTGCAGGAGAGGTTTTCCTCAAGAACAGGTTCCCAGGTAAGTGCTTGCAGGGCTTGTACAGGCTGCTGGGGAGTGCAGCTGCAGTCGCAGGCTTTGAACTCCTGCAGAACATTTCATATCTCATGTCTCCTTCAGATGCAATTTCATTAACTTCAGAACAAATCTGTAGAAATCTAGCTAATCTGGCAATACTAACAGGGCCTTTGTTTTGATTGCTGATTAAAAGATATTGTATCTGATTCCAATTTGAATGAGGAAATCTTTTTTAAGCGATCCTCTGCTGTGCATGGTAATGCGGGGCAAGGTGGGACCCTTCCCAGCTTTGATGGCGCTGAGATCCTCCCAGCGCTTTCCACGTTACAGAAACCAAACAAATTAGCTTCTAAGGAGAGGAATGTTTCCCAAGGCCTGTTTTCTGTAGTGCTCGTTAGCTGAAAGCTCATTAGTTTGAAGGGGCTTCCTCTGCAAGTGAGGAGCAGCGCCCACTGCCTGTCCCCCGCACTGCCAGGGTCACTGCGGGCATGTGCCACTTGTCTCCCAACAACCGACTCAATGTGTAACTTGGGCTTAGTTCAAGTTCTGCACCCTTCAGCTTTGTTCACTTCTAACCAATTCTTGTATTTAATGGCCAAAGCAAAGATCTCAAACTTTATTTACCATGTAACCTGTCACTGGGATGAAAAAACCTAAAGCCTTTTTCAACTTTCAAGGAAGAGACAAGACTTGTTTAGTTTTCCCTGGCAGTTACTTCTGCTTTGCAAACCCCATTCAAATGCAGACAGTTACTTTTGAACAGTGAGAGAAGGTGTTAAATTGAGATTATGGTAAACAGCAGATTTCTTTAGTTGGTGAAGAAATTATTTCATGAAGACACAAGAGAATTAAGCAGAGTTTCATGTCACTTACTGTATGTGCTGATCAGAGAGTGAATGATGAGTTTCTTGCTGTGGACAGCTGCTCTGTGGAATACTGTGAAGACTTCAGGTGGAAGAAAAAGAAATTCATGCTTTAAAATGGAAAAAAAAACCCAAACAACTTCTTAGCCCTTTTGTGTGAAAAATAAACAGATCTTTCTTGCCAGATTTATTATTCTATTTACATGTTGCCTGAATGTGTCTAAGAATATTCTGAAAATTTTTTTCTTCTGTGTCTCATTTCACTATTACTGTGACAGCTTGCCTCTGTCAAAGAGAAAAGACTCTTTCTCTTTATTATATTCACCAATGCTGAGATCTAGGACTTTTTTAGTCTGAAGGGAATGCCACTTTGGTTGATGAGATCTACATAATTTTAGCTATGTTGGATACCAAGTTATGAGTAGGCAGAAGAGATGTTAAACATTACTACTGTACTGTAAAAGATGGAGCAAGCAGGTGTTCCCCACAAATTAGGCTTTATTTTGTAATTCTAACTAGATAGCAGTTATAGCTTCTTTGTACTATCTGATAGGTATACTTAATAGACAAAAGGGCAAATACTATAGATCAGATCTTCCCTGTACACCTAAAAACTGTTAAAAGAGCCAAACTTTTATCAAAACAGCTGACATTCTAATGGGGCAACACCTCCTGCTGAGCTGGGACAAAATTTGTGTCACGTAGGCAACCTCCAGCTTGAAAGAAGAGGAGCACATGGCCTCCAAATGATGCCTAGGGACTAACGAGAAACAGACTGAAATCTTCCCTTCAACCATAAATGCAAAGCTGTCCATTTTTCTTCTCTCCCTAGCAGGGGATGAATGGCCAGTGCTCTGCTGCCATTGACTCCCTCTGTTGGCTGTATCCATGTCCTCGGGCTCCTGGCTTTCAGATGGCATGCACATATGCTATTCAGAGCAGCACAGACTGTCATCTCCTTATCTAGTGTGTTATGTGACTAGTGAAGTGCCACATGGTTGAACACCAGGAAACATATTGCCTGCTTTCACTATCAATGACCTAGAGGGAAGAATATGCGAGAGAGGAAATTTGCGGTGTGATAAACTGGGGCTGGGACTGGGAAGCAGGTCTAAACAATGGAAGAGCTTGACAAAAAAAGTGACTACTAACTTCAAAGATGAAATGCTTGGCCTGTACAAAATGGGGTGCAGCTTATTTAGCACGAACAATGCAATAATGGATAGGGCTAGTGCAGCAACACAATCAGAAAGCAGAATATGAACTTTTCACTGGAAGTGAATGTCTTTCAACTTGCCAAAAACTCTTAGCAAAGCCTGTGATTTCTCCTTTACTTTCTGCATTATTATGCAGATGATCAAATTTCTAACAATGAAGTTCAAGCCAGTTTCCATTCCTAGGCATGCGAGACATTTGTGGAGAGCTGAATCCTGCAGGACTGTGTGTCCTCGTTACTACTCAAGAAGGCAATTCAGCAAATGACTTCAGTTTCATGAGGTAGGAAACAACTTTGCGCACACAACACCTGGTATAGGTGCAAGGCAAAATCACAAAGGGAAAAAAATCACTTCTGTGCCCTAAATTACTAATTTAAATGCACCCATTGCATCAGGACTGTCTAAGAACTCCCACTGCAGTGACATTGCAAAACATAATAAGTTAATACAGTCAAATAATATTAATATTGAGACCTAAATTTATGTTATATTAGAACACTTGCATCACTATTTTGCATGCAGCCACTTACCTTAAGGAGTAAATTCCACTAGAAAAACATGCATTGAGGATATTCCAACCCCAAATTATCCAGTCTAAGCTCACTGGTTTTGCTGAGGAAAATGGAACAAGTTAGGGACTTGAAAAGAATTTAGGTTAAAATAGAAGAATATGAGCCTCCATCTGTAGAAAGGCTTTTTTACCTATATAATAAAAGGTATTAGGTACATCATATCCAAATGCTGAAGCTACTTGAACTTTCTAATACCCTCTGTTAAGTAGTTATTGAGTAGACACACTGCTATATAGCTATGTCCTCAAAACAATTTGATGGGCTTCATCTAAAACTTACGTCTTACCAGAAGATAAGATTAGGTTATCTGAGCCTATATCATGCATTCAGGTTTTTCTCATTCTCTTTTAGTTCTTAATTTGGAGTCAAATTAGCCCATACTCAAAACTAATTACTATCTGATAGTGAACTGGATTTAAACCAGGTTTCAGCACCGTTCTGAATTGTGGCCACTGCTTTTAAGAAGTCCTTTTTAAGATAACTCAGATTTATTAAAAACAAGTCCATTTTCATGATTTTCCTTGCTATTGAAATTCCTTATGAAATATAAAATATTTATGCTCCAATTTTTCGTCATACTGAAAAAATAAGTAAAGGTGATTTTAAACAAAGGAAGATAAGCATCTTCCATTGCCAGTGATGTGGTTTCATTTTTCCCAAAGTACCTTTCTTGTTCTTTGTTAAAATGGTGTCTTCTAGGCATGCATTGTAGCATATTAATAAAAAATAAATTTGAGGTTGAGGCTGATTAAAACTGAAAGTAAGACTCGATCTGACATGTTATTTTGATTGGGTTTTCAAAGTTCACATAGCTCTAGTTCTAATTTTTGTTATATGTGGTATATATCTTCTTGGTTGAACAATTACATTATTCTAAACAATTATATTGCTATGATACACATAATGCGTGGCTCCTGAGCATAAAGTTCTTTAATGATGGCAGACTGTAAAGTGGTACAGTTCACTTTTAAAAGGTCATGCATCTTTTTTCAGTAGATTAACATTTTATCTTTTAATGGTGTTAAGAAAAGGTCAAAGATTCTAACAGATGGAATATGGAAAGCTTCTATTGGAGAAGATCAATGTGTTAAGCATCAATCTAAGTCCAGAAACACAACCATTTAATGATGGTTGTTCTTGTTTTATTTTAAATTACCATTGTATTGATTGTTTGAATGCTAAAATTACATTTTCATATTTAAAAGAAATGGACCATTACCATCTGACACAGATATCTGTGTTTGTGTTGTATTTTCAAGAATACTTCTTCTTTGTACAAAACAAGAAAAGTTCCTTAAATAATTAGCTTACCCCTAGGTTAATGGCCTGTCACTTTGACATCCAAATAAAAGCAGCAGAATGATCCCAACAGCAACATGGAAGATAATTTTATATTGCATTGAGTGGGTAAGCTTGCAACAATTTAAATGGATATATGCTCTCAAGTCAAGTCTCTTGTGTAACATGATGTTGAACTTTTAATGTAGGTGATATAAAATTATGATGATATTTTTCAAGGACATATTTAGGTACTGGATCTTTTCAAGAATATTTTATTATTATTATGTTCTATTATTCTATTACCTAGATTTAAAAGAGCAAAATCTAAGCATTTCTGTTGCCCCAATAACTTCAGACCTCGAGGGAAGAAAGTGCTGTGTCTTTTCAGGAGACTAAGCTCTTCTGAGCTGCTACATGCCTCTGTCTACTTTTATAAAATAACTTGCATGACAGAGTAACATGATTGGTTTTCTGCGTGATAAAGTAAATATAAATATAAAAAAATAACAGTAGGGGGTCAAGCTGCTTTGTAGAAAGTTATCAGACAGCTCCTAAAGACTGTCAAGCTTATGTGGCTGTAGTGTATATGTGCTTTTCTCAAATATACTTGTATTTCCAGTTCCTATTATCCCCTTGAGCCAGGCCTGCTCACAACAAAAGGGTTTCCAGAAGAAGGTAAAACTCTCGTGGAATTAGGGATTCTCCTCGGGGTCTTTGGACGTAACTGCTATTAACCACCAGGAAGTGAATTTGCACTCGAGTCTCCATCTTGGCTTATGAGTTCCTACATTTCAGGGGTGAGTACAGCCTACAAATGTGACTTCAATTGCTATTCAGCAGAACAAAATGGTGAGTGCTGGCAGTCACACAGCTCTTGCTGGCAGTATTCTTCCTTCTTATGGAAATGCATAACAAGATTTTGATAAACTACTGATTGAGTTAAACCATACTCAAGAGCTTACAAGAATAGCTGTATTTTCAGAAAAAATTACTAAGCAATATTAACTGACTATATTTAAGCACAATCCATCCACACACAAATCAATAAAATATTTGTTGCTCAGGCTACAATACCTAAAGGGTTATTTAAAAGACAAGTTCAAAGAATAACTGATATTTTGTAGTTTAGCCTCATGTTAGATAAAAGCCTTAAAACTTTCAGTTTCCATTCTAAGACAAATCAAGGGCACTTCCCTCTCCACCCCTTCCCAAGGATTTTTTGTTAATCTTATACTACACAGATTTAGTCAGCTGCTAAGTGCTGGGACCTAGGAGGTAAGTTGCCCTTTACTCATATATAAGCTTCATGTAGCTGCCTCTTGTTCATCTTTTTCTCTCTATAACAATGAGGTTTTGCTTTAATTTATAGTTATTTACTTTAGAATTGAATAGAATATACTAAAGGTTGTACGTGCCAATCAGCTTCACCATTAGTTAAGATCATACTCCCTTAAAAGAAGAACCTAGTTCCAGTTCCCAGGGGAAGAACAGATATAAACTGAGGCCAATACAAGTTAACTTTTTGGACTACTTGGGCAGAAAATTCCAAAGCTGCCAAGAGAAGCAGCTCCTTCTTTTCCTGGTGCTAAGACATTTCAGCAGAGGGGCCAGTGTTTATTTCAAATACCACAGCATGGCTTGTTGACAGCCACTGTCTTTTCATTAAGACAATCTTTAAGAATTCAGTAACCATAAATTCTATTTAAACTTTTACTGCCTCAAAGAAATAGAGCAAGGTATTGAACTAATCAGGCAAGCTGCCATATTCCTACTGATTTCTGTTCTACTGGACTTAAAATATAGCCCCACAATCTGCTCTGAAAAGGTGACAATTTCAGAGCAAAAGACTGCAAAAGAGACCAGCAGACATTGCTGGCAATCTGATCATCCAGCAGCCATTAGGCATTTAAGATAATGGCTAAAAATTCTCTTTTAAGTAGCTGAAATTTTCAAGAAAATCTTCTTGCTCCTTTGCTTGCTCTAACCACTTCCTTTTTTGATGGAACACAAGTCCAAGTCATTCTCACACAAGCTTCAGTGTCACTTTGGAACAGAGAGACAACTTCTCTCCCTGGATTAGACAAGCTAAAGCAATGAAGCCAGACACTGTGAACGTGCTAAAACCAACACTCAGCCTTATGAACTCAGTAATTCCTTATGAGCTCCCTTCATAGCTTCACATACTGACTGTGTAAAACAGCCAAAGGAGGAAGCCCTCACCAACCCTGAGCATGGCTCAGTGGGGACAGACCAGGGTCACTGAAGGGCAGCTCTGTGTGCTAACAGACCACAACATTGAGGCAAAAATTAGCTCCAAAAGTATGATAGCTAACTGGGTAATACAAAGAAATTGACACTCTGCTTTATTCTAAAAGTGGTAAATAATGAAAAAAGGAGAAATATTTTCCCACTACATCTGAATAGTAAGAGATGATGTTAATCCAAGAGAAAAGTTTACAAACCCAGACTGCCACAAAATAGTCTACTACAGCCACAACAAACTCTGCAGGTCACTATATGCAAAATATGGTATGGAAGAGTATAAAGTACTGACCTACTCTGTTTCAAATTACAATTTTATTATGGTTTTTTTTTTGTCTCTGGTGTTTCCACATTCCTCACTGTCAATCTGAGAGACCAAAATGTTTCCTTTCCATGGCCACTCACCAGCAGTAGAGGCCAAATTATGCTCCTGTAAACAGGTCTGGGATGCAGTTGTTCTCTCTGAATTTGCAAGGACAAAAGACACAGAATCCTGGAAAGGAATAAAAATGAATACACATTAAATGGACCCTAACCTGCTTTCTCTCCTCTGTCTTTGCTCTGCAGAGCTGGCAACACCAGAAGCAGTAAATACTTATGTTCTGTCACTTGAGTCAGCACATATAATTCTTCATACACGTAGGAACTAGCTCTGCTGCAGAAGAAAATACCATTTTTACAATAACTTTTCACTGTGGAACTGTGCCTTAAATCAAACAAGCAAGTACTGAGTCAGCTCAGTGGCAGAGCAACAACAATTTGATCTGCTACGTGGCAAGCTTTGGTTTGGAGATCCTAAACAATTCTTCATCCTGGGCCCCAGGCTTGTAAATATGATAGAAGATGATGCAATGCATTCAGACTCTGGGGAGAAAAGGAACAGTCATACCACTCTTGAGAAACCCTTTGTGAAGAAAAATTTATTGTGTGCCCCCAGGTGCAAAGGCTATGGATGAAATGCAACTCAATAAAGACAAGTCAAGGTGTTTCAAGAGAGCTAATGAACATTTCAGTATTTGCACTTAGTCAGATAAAGCAGCTTTCCAGCTGAGTAAGGAGACAACAGTCATGTGAGTATGATTTCTATGTGATAACAAATGCTCCCAGAGGTTTTTTTTTAAGCTTTATGTTTTGGTTTTGTCTGGTACAAAGACGATCTTATTAATTAAATCTAAACAGCTGTCCACCTTTATGCTTCCCTTTCTTAATGTCCTTTTGGAGATGAGTTGCAATTCTTTTATGGGCATCACCTGTCTTTTAAGCAGAGTAGTAGTTTAGTATTTTCTACATATACAGAGCAGTCTTGGATACCCTTTACTTCTCATTCTATAAAATGGTAAAAATGTCCATTGAGAGGTATTTTATAATTTATGTGTTCTGTTTGATTTTCTTGTCCAAGTGCAGCTGATGAGACATATAAAAGAAATGCTTAACATCTTATTGCCCACAGACAGAATATCAACATGAGCACTAGGAATTCATAACACCTGTGGAAAGAAGTCTTGCATGTATGCCATGAGATATAAGAGAATATTTTCAAGGAATGCCCATCACAGCACCTAGTCAAGCTTCTGAAAGGATTTTTCATAAACCATGCTGGCTTGATAATGAATTCTGATAGAGAACATGATCTTAATTCAGTTATTCCTCTCTTACTCCTGGATTAAAAAAAAATAAATATCTTTTTTTAGCCTCTGAGTACTTCTGTGATCTGATTTCTTACACCCTGCAGGGGACAGCATTGGGTAAAGAAAAGTAGAAATCATATGATAAAGAAGCATTTGCTTCCAATTATCAAATTATGTTTTGTTAATTGAGATACAATTTTTTTTTTTGGTAGGTTGGCACAAATCCTCTCTATCTCTTCACCCTTTAATTCTTCTGAATTATTATCAAAATTATTTTGGTTACACAGTTCATTTTGCTATCAGTAGTGAGAAAGATTCCCAACAATTTGTAGTCACACCACCATTACTAATGAAGAAGAAATGCTGCATAGCATTGCTGTAACTTAGGGCTTTCTTCTCATGACAGGCTGTGTAACACTGTTTTTCAGCAGCTATGCTGAATCCCCTCTATGGTGTCAACATAGGTATCAGTTTGCAAGGGAAAAAAATGCTTTTATGGTATCATCTTTCATTAAAATATATATATATATATATATATATATATATATATATATGTGTGTGTGTGTGGACATGGACACACACACTCTCAATGTATTTCTCCCTGTAAAAGTGCATGTAAATGCAAGACAAAGTGTTTGTTTTTATTTCCCTCAGCCATTGTTGAAAAAAATAAAGGTGTTTTCTCCCTCCCAAATAAGCCTGTATTTAAAAGTGATCTTGCAAAAGGTATATGGTAGCCTTGTTTATTTTGGACAGATGCAAAGAAGTATCTCTGAACTTCTGCCAGTGATCAAAGGAACTGGTGATGTAGAACAGATTCATGGGCCATGTCCTATCAGCCTGCACTTTACCCGTCATCCATCATCCAAACCCTAAGCCTTTTTCTGAGTGATGATTGCACCCTAAACACATAAAATTAATCACCACTCTATCCTGGCCAGGTGTCTTGCCTCCAGAAATTATCTCATTGCAGCAAAAGAACTGCTAGAATCTGATATCTGTACTGTAATTTAATTTAAAGAATACTGCACAGTAACACTAAGATTGATTTACATATCTGAAAAGTTTCTGGTTTCACAAAGCCAATACAAATTCTTGGAGAAATATGTAATTGGAAAAAAAAAATGGTTGATCATAAAATCAGGGCATCTGAATATTAATTAACTTCTGGAATTGTCAGTTGATGCTTTCTATTATAATCATAGCTTAACATTGGGTTTAAAATGCAGCTTGCAAAACTAGAAAGGCCAAGTATTTGAATCAGTATAAATTCAGTGTTGGACTCGTTTGTAAGCAAAACCGTAGCTCCAGGAGACTGGACTTTACATAAATAGCATCTACTTTGCTTTTCAGAGATCTTCTTTATGTAAAGCATTTCTGTTTATCTATTTCTTTTTTCCTCTCCTCAGAAAACAGAAGAGAAATGAACCAGCAGAAAATTAAACTATTTTATACATCTCTACTTTTGAAAAGAGAATAGAAAAATTGTGGGTAATGAATAGGTCAAATATGTATCTTTTTGTGAAATGCAGAATTAAAGATATGTAGACCCTGATGTACTTCAGCTGTTCTTCCACACACAAACTTACCTTTTCCCACACAGAATACACACAGAAAGCCTGTATTTCACATAACTAGGAACAATTATAAGTACAAATGTAAAATAATCTCCACCTAACGATAAATGGCAATAACAGACTACTTTCAATATGCATATTAACAAGAAGAGAAGAGTTGCTTCTTCACTATAAATATATGGCCCAAGTCACAGGAAAATTCTGCTAGTGTTCTGCTTCACTTCTGGATTAACTGCAAATCCTAATAATTTGCTTTTAATTGAGAGCTTAGCTCCTATATTAAATTAACATAGGAAAGGAAATGTGCCCCAAAGATGTATTATTAAAATAAAAATAACACAACATTCTGATTTAAAAAACACCCCTTACTTGCTGTGAAACCAATAGGAAGAAAGCATCTGAAAAAGAAAGCTTCATAAACAGGAAAAATATTTAAATGGGCCATTAAATTACCTTAATTCAAACAACAGTATTCCTCTAGATTTATCTATGATGATTCTTCATAATGTGGCTTCCCTGACTGAGGGATCTGCATATTTGGGGTTAATGTGTTTTGCTCTATACTTTATTATAAATGTGCACATCTCACTGTATTGTTGTTTATAATATATACCAGAACTGAGTGCAAAAGAAAAGGAAAAAGAGCATGTTTGTGGTCTGTTGTATGAGCATTAGCATACTTTTCCATCTTCTGTGTTCAGTGCTATTCAAAAATACAAGAGGTGTATTAAGCATGTGAAATCACATGTTCTTCTTACCTAAATCATGAAAGTAAGTCTCCATAAGGCAGAATTACATAAAGATTTATGTGCACAGTCACACAATCCCCATGAAAATCAACTTGTTGTGGTACACAAATGAAGTAGCCTCGACAAAATAGTCTGACATTTTTAACAAGAGTGTGTGTGTGTGAGAGTGTGTGTGTGTGTGTGTGTGTGTAAAGCCAAAAGAAAGAAAATAGTGGAAAAAAGAAAACAAATTCTAGATAAAATAAATATCAAAAACTGGAAAGAAAATGCATTTCAGAATTTGAGTAACTAGGAAGAGGTGTAAATACAAACTTAATAGGTGACCTAATCTGCTCCCTTCTCCTGTAGGATTGTTCCACTCAGTACCGTGTACATAATATGTAAGTTTAAGTAAATAATAGTTTTCTTCCTGCTTTTGCTGCCAAGAACACACAGTAGTATTACACAATTACCTTTTATTAACTTATTGAATTATAATACAAAGAAATATAGGTGTGACATTCCAGTTTCAGCTCAGACTGAGTTCACAAAGACAGGTACAGAAATCAATATTGCATCTGATAAGACTAGCAAAAAGCATTATTGCAAAATGCAGCTCAATGCTAGCAGTAGGATAATGCTCACACAGCTCTTCTATTCAATATG